>NC_141028.1:56635000-56852500 GCF_052040795.2 Danio rerio | reverse complement strand
GAAGTCAGCTGAGGTGGCTTGGCAATCTGTTTCGGATGCCTCCTGGGCGCCTACCTAGGGAGGTGTTCCAGGCATGGCCCACCGGGAGGAGGCCTCGGGGAAGACCCAGGACACACTGGAGGGACTATGTCCCTCAGCTGGCATGGTAATGCCTCGGGATCCCCCCAGAAGAGACGAAGGAAGTGTCTGGAGAGAGGGAAGTCTGGGATTCTCTCCTAAGACTGCTGCTCTCATGACCCGACCCTGGAAAAGCAGATGCAAATGAGATGAGATGAGGTGGTGGAATGCTTCCAATTATTACAAAGTAAACAAAAAAGGGTATATATTTCATAATAAATGTTTATTTAATTATATTTTGTGGTAAAACTTGATCTGAAAATTCTCGACAGATTTTGTGAGATTTCCCTTAAGCTTGTTGGGTGTGTGGGAAACTGAAATTGACCTTGCCAAGTATCCGAAATGACTGTTTGTTTATTTCAGTATGTACTAATCCTTAGCCTGCTTTAAAACAGCTCCGGCCTGCGGGAGCAGTGCAAATCCTCCTCTAGCGGTTGAGCTCAATTTTGCCCCTTGCATTTAAAAACCTGTATTTTTTCAGGCTTTGAGCTTTCATTTCTGACTAATGTCAGCCAGGCACCATGCGGACTCATCTTTACTCAGAGGGCAGATTTACAAAAGGCTAAGCCTTCCCTTAAACCCAGCCTTAACCCATCACTCATTTCATCTGGATTATTTAATCTGCCCTCAGAATGACATTTATCTCTGACAGTATTGATCAGCAGTTCCTGGGACGAATGTAATATATTTCTCACCTGAAGAAATGTCACAGTTGGTCACTAGTGATGGGAAGTTCGAATCATTTTGCTGACTCGGATCTTTGAGTCTCGTTCATCAAAATGAACGAATCTTTTTTCAAGTCATTTCGTTCATTTGGTTCAATTTGCCAAAATATTATTAAAATGTTACGAATTGCTTCCAAACACATCTACAACTAGCCCAAAAGGTTGATCACACAACAAATAATTCAATGTTTACCCGCTCTTTTGTCTATGAAGGTATTGTTGTCTCTTTGCTCAGCTCACCTCTTCATGTCTTCAAATGTCAGTGGTTCGTTCACGTTACACTGACAGTCGCATATAATCTTAATCAATGTACACAGTAGGCATAATTAGTTCACCTTTCAAGTCTTCTGGTTCTTGAGTCGTTCATTCATCATGTGACAGAATGACTCAAACCCGAGGACTCGAATCATTTTATGGGAAATGTTTAATCACATGTTTTAGGGAAAGTAACTAATCCCGTTATTACAATGACACAGCATTTGCGTAAATGTTTATTTTAAAGAAATAGAAAAAAAGAAAACGACCAAAAAAAGAAAATGACCTCATAAATTACTCACCCTCAAGCCATCCTCTGTGTACATGACTTTTTTTCTTTCAGATGAACACAGTCAGAGTAGTTTTACATTCTCCTGAGACCCAGAGAACTTTATTTTCTTTTCTTTTTTTCTTTCTATGATTTCCTACATCCTTTGGGATTTAGAGTTTTTACATTTTGTTTATATATATATATATATATATATATATATATATATATATATATATATATATATATATATATATATATATATATATATATAATTTTATTTTTTATTTTACAGCATGTCCACTATAGTGAACCACAGGACCATTTTAATAAAAAGACCCCCAAACTCAATAAAACTGTAAAGGATATGGCTGTAAAGGGATATTAATCCAATATGAATGTAACAAAAACTAAACAAAAACCATTTTTACTTTTTTATTGAAATTCCTGAAACGGCTTAGTCTGAAAGAACTCAAAACTAAAAAAAAGAATGGGAGGATATTGGGGGTCACTAGTCACAGGCATTGTAATTTTGGGGGTCGCGGGCTAAAAAGTGTGAGAACCCCTGATTTACTGCATAAACAGCAAGTAATACATTCATCTATACTCACATTCATCGAGGGGTGAGTATCTATTTTAAGCCCTGGTATCCAGAGCCAAAGAAATATTCCTCAGCCATTTGCAAAACTGTGGAGTTCAAAAATGGATTTTCTGTAAAGCTCTTTAAAAAGGGGTCTTTTCTCCACATTCAATGCGTTCTGTAATCAGCTGGCCATTTATTTATAAATCCATATCTTAATGTTTCCTGTAAGGCTGTGAGAAATGCTAATCTAATCCAAAAGTTCATGATAACAAAGTCCCAATTGAAGAGTAACACTTAAACACTATTCAGAAACAGAAGAGAAAATGTAAACCTAAAATGACTCTTACAAAAGCAAAGCAGAGAGAAAATCAATTGCAGGTTTGCATTATTCACTTTAGATAACTGGGGATTCATTTTGCGAAGGGGCTTAAAGAGAAACATTTCACAAGATTCCAAAACTAACCAAATCTCACACCAACATTTATGTCACAGGTCAATTCCAGACCTTCAATATTTAACCTTTACCACAAAGTCAATCTCCACTTACCTCAAAAAAAAACAAGCAGTGCTCCATGGGAAGGATTGACCAGCAGTTTCATCACTCATCCAAGCTGAAGCTGATAGCCGATAACTTGTGGTGTTTTCTTTAGCATGAAACCCTCTAAGCAGGGTGAGAATTACAGGGAGGTTGACCTCTCCGATTAATGCTTGATCCCCCTGAAGGATTCCAAAACAAGATATGTGGCGGATCAGCTCTGATCTGTATTTTATAAAATATTATTAATAATTAAAATAATAGATCATATAAATATTTGACTACACCTATAAGCATTCATACCATTGTGAATGCATGATCGTACGTACCCAGCAGTCTATACGAGGAAAATATTAAGTCGGCAGCCTGAAACCAGCAGATCTAGCTTAGATCTGAATGCTGTAAGTGTTCACAAGACACTTTTCTAGTAAATGATGTGTTTGTATCTACATATAATCTTAAAGTAATGTACAATTGGATGCTTAGTTTGTATTTTAATTGACATCTATGCTCAAATATGAAAGTTAAACAATAAAATAAGTGCACGGTCATCCATTTATTGATGCAGGGATTCACCGGTTGTTTTTAGTGATGAACAGATCATCTCTGAGAATCAGTGAATAGCTGAAACTACCAATCAGAGGTTATTGTAGGTCAGCATACACTGATTATACCTCATCATACTGAAAACTTCAATAAGGCATCATGGTGTTGCAGTGGGTGGCACTGTGGGATCACCTCACTGCAAGAAGGTCACTGGTTGGAGCCCTGGCTGGGTCAGTTAGCATTTCTGTGTTGTGTGTGCATGTTGGTGTGAGTTGCTCTCTGCTAAAGAGACAAAGAAGACAAGGAATATATGCAAAGCTGGTGGTCCTCCAGGAATGTGGTTGAGAAACACTGATCTAGATCCATGTGAAAGATGCCATCTATAGTTCCCACTAAGCAATGCCTCATGTACAGACTCTCACCACCAGACTCTAACCACATCTAGCCAATCATTCCAGTCACCAAAATTTTATTGCAACATGTCCGTGAACAGAATTTATGCAAAACAATCAACTCTTTGAACTGAAACACATTTTACGATCATTTAGTCAATGCATTGCACAGATCAGTTAAGATAGCTAATGAATGGAGTGATTTGTTACACAGATACACAACAGATCAAGAAAGCAACAACAGAGGAGAACAGTGATTGGGAGGGGGTCGTTTGAGGAACGTGCCTTTTGCAGCCTTCGGTGATGCAGTTGTCTTAAGGGCGGCACAATACACACACAATGACTTTATGAGGCTTGACAGGCTAGCTAAATAAGTGGCCGGCATTTTATGCGTAGTCATCTAAATTAGCTTACATAACCAAACAGATGTAGCAATTTTGCATGCTGCACTGGCTCCAGCTTCGGTTGACCCTACTGTTCTGAACACTCAAAGCCAGCTTAAGCAATACCTTGCATGAGATATTATACTTTTTGAATTTTGATATACATATATTACTGTTTAAAATGTGAGTGTTATTTTTTTAAACAAATAAATATAAGAAATGTGATTTTTTTGTAGTCTCCATACTTCGTTCGCTGTAGGCTTTGCTAAGCTAACTCTGTAAAAGCCGTTAGCTGCGTCCCAAATGGCACACTATACACTCATGCACTATGTACTTATGCACTTACACACTCAACAGGATAGTATATGTATGTAGTGTTGTCCCAAATGGCACACTAATGTTTTTTTACTAAGCGGAAATTCAAACCGTTTCCCTGATGACGTTTGACTGTTGCCAAATCAGGGAAATAAACGACCGAATTATCAAATAATACCTGCCGTGAGTATTGCCGCATTTACCATCCGGAGGCGCTATAATCACTCTCGTAGGAGAATTTTGCTTTCACAATCCAAAATAAATAAAGTTATTCAACATGTGTGTCCGATAACTCTGCCCCTTCCGCTACGTAAGCAAACCTGCGGTCGTTGAGTGCGTGAAGTGTCCATCATTACACACTTCATTTTAGCGGCTGAATGAGTGCATCATCCGGGTAATTAAAGTGCACTTATTATTTTTTAGAGTTTTCAGTGTGAACACACTACTTACACTATTTATACTACAAAATGGCGTAAAATAGTGCATAAGTATGCGATTTGGGACGCAGCTAATGTCTCCCTTTGTATTGAACTTTGAACGTGTTACATTCAGAGATGTTGTTCATGTTCACAAAGCTTCATTACACATCAACTAAAGTTTAAAATGTGATATTATAGTGGACCCCGTCTTTAAACATCATTTGAAAAACTCCACAGGAGGGCTAACAACGTTGACTTCAACTGTATATATCGTTAGATTAGTTCAAAAAGAGCTAAGATGTAATATGTTTGCAGTCTGATTTGGAGCACTTCAGCATGGACTAGATCAGGGGTCGGCAACCCGCGGCTCTAGAGCTGCATGCGGCTCTTTAGCGCTGCCCTTGTGGCTCCCTGGAGCTTTTTCAAAAATGTTTGAAAATGGAAAAAGATGGGGGAGTTTAATATATTTTTTCAGTTTTAATATGATTTCTATAGGAGGACAAACATGTTTAACGTTTTCAAATGCTGTAAAAGTGTGTAGAATTAATATTTATTTTCAACATTTCTGTCAACGAAGATTTGCATCATAACCAGCGACACACGTTTCTATCAGCAGGGCGGGATGCCAGGCAGGTGGCTGTTGTAAACAAACCGGAAGATAATAAAGCATGGAAAACCGTTCACAGATGGTGACTACATGGAGTCATTCAACATATTAGAACACCTATTTGCAGAATTCAAAAACAAAATCAAGATAATACAACAAAATTAAGGATATACCTTTCTCCGCAAAGACAGTGAAGGAAAGGGCTATTAAAATGGCAGGTAACATCAACGATCAGCAAACCAAGGACATTAATTCAGTGCCAGCATACTAAATTGCCTGTGATTTGACCGATATTCAACGCGCTTTTATGCAGGTAGGTGAACTCTAATGGGCCGCAAGAAGAAATTATCAAATTAATACCACTGCACAGCAAAATCTTCAGAGTAAAATTTACTCAGTTCAGAGAACATTTGGTCCCTCTCTAAATTGAGCAAAATTTACTCAGCAGCAGAGTTAAAAGCCCCTTTCACACATACAGACCTTTCCGGAAAATTACCGGCAATTTTCCAGAAAGGTTGTATGTGTGAACAGGCCCTTTTTGAAAATACCGGTAAATTCGTTCTGGCTATTTTCCGGAAAGAGAAGTTGTAACATTACCGGTAATTTGCCGGAATGCTGCGCTGTGTGAATGCAGAAGGAAGATTGCCGTAATAAGCGCGTGCACGTCTAGAACGGGCTGACGTGAGACACCTGCTTTAGCCAATCAGAACAGTCAGACGCATTCACGTGCGCGCGGTTTATGAGAATAAAAGCCTTTGAATATTTTTTCCAGACACCTTTAGCTGCTAGATGTTAGTCAGATAATGTTTCTATGTTCCTTCTTAATGCTGTGTAAATAATTATCGATAAAATGTTTATGATAATCCGTTGTTTGTTTACCTTCAAGCTTTGTGTGCCCGTGAGCGCCCATAGCGCCAGCACACACACATATCATGAACATCTCGACATGCGAAAGTGTTACCCTATGTTTTCATTAGAATTGTACTCAATACTGATCCATCCGAAGAGTTTGTAATTTAGTCAAATGTTTACAAACACAAGAGCAGCCGTTAAGAGGTAATTTCTGGTTAGCGATGTCAGAATTTACCGGCATTTTGCGATGGATGTGTGAATGCTCTTTTCCGGAAAAATTCCATAACGTCCTCGCCTGTGTGAACAGCGTTTTTTTGAATATACCGGTAAAGTAGTTCCGGAAATGTTCCGGATATTTACCGGTATCACTGTGTGAAAGGAGCTAAAGATAATGAGACAATAGCCCCTTTCACACAGTGATACCGGTAAATATCCGGAAAATTTCCGGAAAGACTTTACCGGTATATTGAAAAAAGCGCTGTTCACACAGGCGAGGACGTTACGGAAATTTTCCGGAAAAGAGCATTCACACATCCATTCCAAAATACCGGTAAATTCTGACATCATTCACCACAAATGAGCTTTAAACGGCTGCGCTTGTATTTGTAAACATTTGACTAAATTACAAACTCTGTGGATGATCAATATTGTGAACAACTTTTGCAGGATCACTTCCGCATGTCGAGATGTTCATAATATGTGCGTGTGCAGGCGCTCACAGGCTGTTTCACAGGCACACACAAAGCTTGAAGGTAAACAAACAACGGCTTATCATAAGCATCTCATCGATGATTATTTACACAGTTGGCATTAAGAAGAACATATAAACGTGATCTGACTAACTTCTAGCAGCTAAATGTGTCTGGAAAAATATTCAAAGGCTCTTATTCTCACAAACCGCGCGCACGTAAATGCGTCTGACTGTTGTGATTGGCTAAAGCAGACGTCTCACGTCAGCACGTTCTAGACGTGCACGCGCTTATTACGGTAATCTTCCTTCTGCATTCACACAGCACAGCATTCCGGCAAATTGCCGGTAATGTTACAACTTCTCTTTCCGGAAAATAGCCAGAACGAATTTACCGGTATTTTCAAAAAGGACCTGTTCACACATACAACCTTTCCGGAAAATTGCCGGCAATTTTCCGGAAAGGTCTGTATGTGTGAAAGGGGCTAATGAGGGGGTTAAATAAGTTGATTGAGCACTGATGATGAACACCTGCTGTTAATAAGCAGAAACAGAGAAGAAAAACACAAAATTACAACTGACTTCAGTCACAGCCGTAGATTAAATAAACTGAAATAAAACACATTAAATCTTTCCAAATGTCAGCAGAGCATCATTAAGCAACTCCACAAACAGCAGCTTAACTTATTAACCTGTTTGGCCTTATTTCAGCCACACTATACAAAATTACATATAGTGATATGAAGAAATAAGTAAATAACTTTTTACAACAGCAACAACAAAAAAAACACCACTTTCTGTGTTTTAAGCTGTCACCATTGAGGAGAACAGTAGCTGCTTTACTTGGACTCTGACTCAATTTCTAATGTTAAATTTTCTTTGTTTGTCAAATTGTGTTCTGGATAATTGACTCTGTGGTGGTTTTGTTGTCAAATGAGTAAAACCTGATCATATTTGCTCACTTTATACTTGTCATAGCAAGTAAAGCCAAATCACCATTATATATCAAGTCGAAGAGCCCAAGTAAATCCACCACTTTTCTCCATAATGGTGACATCGGGGGAAAAAAAAGTTTTTTTTTTTTTTTTTTTTTTTTGTAAAATGTAAATAACTAAAACAGTTCATTCTCAATAAATCTCATATGGACTTTTGTGAACATCTGACAGAAATAAAGTCAATCTTCTCTGTTTCTGCTTATTTATAGCAGGCAGGGGCGCAACTACACATTTACTGAGGGGTATGCAGGTTCAAATTTTGTGTGATCCCTCTTATTTTTGCAAACTAATAATTTAATTAATTAATTAATAATTAATGAAGACAAATTTTCAGATTAACCTTATAACTTTTGACATTATGTATGATTTGACAGTTTATTTTGATAAAAATAAAAACAAATCTAAACAGTTACATCTACATGAACACTTCAGGCTGTGTGACTGCATGTTATTGTGTTAAATGATTTTGAATTAAACAATAACAATGTTATATTTGTATAAAATGCAAAATAATGTTTTTTAACAAAGCATAATTATTTATTTTTATTATTTAAAACTTTTAATAAGGATAATTTTAAAAATAGTTTTGGCACAATGGCGCCCCCCCCCCCCCCCCCCCCCCCCCCCATTTGTGGCGCCCCTATGCGCCGCATATACTGCATACCCCCTTTTTGCGCCACTGATAGCAGGTGTTCATCATCAGTGCTCAATCATCACTTAATTAACCCCATCATTGTCTCATTAACTTTAACTCTGCTGCTGAGTACATTTTACTCAATTTAGAGAGGGACCAAATATTCTCTGAACTGAGTAAATTTTACTCTGAAGATTTTGCTGTGTGAAAGACCAGAGGCTGTGCTGAAGTGTTTAAATGACAACGAAATAAACACCAACCACCTTATTTCAGTGGCTATTTAATCATGAAGGCTCATTATGTATTTATAGCCAACTTACTCATTTTTTTAGAAGGCTAATATAGCTAATATAGATACATACAGCATGTGTTTCCTTCATTATGAGGCTTATATAAGGCTTTACATTTTTTGCGGCTCCAGACATATTTGTTTTTTGCTTTTTTTTGTCTAATATGGCTCTTTCAACATGTTGGGTTGCCGACCCCTGGACTAGATGTTCTAGTTGTTGTTGCGTCCCCGAGGGCTGCTGTAGTGAGCGAGTTTGAGGCGTCTGCAGAGATTTGTCACACCAGCTGTTGTGGAGCTTCCCGGTGACTCCCAGCGACACATTTGCACCAACTGCAAATCTATGTTGGCGCATGTGTATCTTTCAGCCCATCAGTTTCCACTTCAGCACACACACTGAGGCCCCTGCTCTTGAGTGTTTGTGAGCAATGTATGCCCTTAATTTGTGTGAGAATGCAAGCTTTTTCTTTTTACACGCCGGGTGAGGGATGAAAAAGAGGAGAGCAGATCATTTGTTCTCATCATCGTCTTGTTGCATCATAAATTTAACAGGACAGTTGTTTCGCATGATCAAGCGTGCCTCGATAATGAGGACGCACGGGCTCATTTTGCCAACTGCTAACAAATTACTGGCAAACTATAACCTTGGGGTTTAACCTAGGGGTTATGCGTACGTTGTGTGTTATTGTAACAACCTTAATAACAACAGTTACCGAGTTGCTCTGAGCATTTTTTATTGAAGTGAAAATGTCATACTGAATGCAGCCACTATGCTGACACATTTGTAGCTCCGCCCTCTTTAGCACAATCTAATTTGAATTTAAAGCGACAGTCACCAAAATGGTACAACTGAGATCAAAGCCTAAAAGGAGCAGTCAGTTTAAGACAATATGTGTGTGTGTGTGTTATTTTGAGCTGAAACTTCACATACACACTCTAGGGACATCAGAGAGTTATTTTACATCTTGTAGAAAGGGTAATAATAGGTCCCTTTTAAGTGTTTCTGTTCTATTGTGTCTGTTGCTGACAGACAAATGGCTGGTTGCTGGAATATTATCCTGCCACGTGTTGTTTGGATACGGTGCTGTACTTAACAATAAGGGGGATTTTTAGGTATGGATATTATACTCATCCTGAAGCAGAAGCTGATCCTTTCATTCATGTTGTGATGAACACCAGAATGGATTACTGAATAAAGTCTCAATGGCTATTTATAGGTTTGTGGATTTCAATATGTGACCCTGGACAACAAAACCAGTATTAAGGTGCACAGGTATGCTTTTAGTAATACATTGTATGGGTCAAAATTAGGGTGGCGCAGTGGGGAGCACTGTCACCTCACAGCAGGAAAGTCGCTGGTTCGAGCCTCGGCTGGCTCAGTTGTCATTTCTGGATGCAGTTTGTAAGTTTTTCCCGTGTTGATATGGGTTACCTCCAGGTGGTCCGGTTTCCCCGACAAGTCCAAAAACATTGGTACATTGGGTAAGCTAATATTGTTTGTATTGTATATGCTGGATTAGTTGGTGGTTCATTCCGCTGTGGCGACCCCTGACTAATAAAGAGACTTGGCCAAAAATAAAATAAATGAACGAATTGTCAAAATTTATTTTTATTTTACGCCAAAAAAATTATTAGAATATTAAGATCATGATCCATTTGGGATATTTAGTAAATATCCTACTGTACATACATCAAAACTCAATTTTTGATTAGTTATGTGCATTGCTAAGCATCTAATTTAGACAGCTTTAAAGGCAATATTCTCAATATTTTTATACATTTTTTTAACTTTCAGATTCCAGATTTTCAAAATCATGATATCTCATTATATCTAGTCAAATATTGTCTACTAAACTAGTAATACTTCTTTTAGAGAATTATTAAATGGCTATGAAGTTATTTTTTACAACATTCAGCATTGCTGACTATGTAAATTATTACATTGTTTATGTTCATTTTGAAACTAGAAATGACATACTTTCAATGAAATGACAGTAGAAATTACATTTTAAAAGTAGAAATAGCAACGTTTTTGAAACATGAGTTGGGGGCTTTGACTGTAAAGTCTCTCATGATGATTTTTCCAGCCTGATCTCACGAGAAAACGTAAGTATTTTACGTTTTGCCAGTTTAGTGGCTAATTCGTACGAATTCGTACGAGTTCAGTCGTACGAAATGGTACGATTATAAAAAGGAGGCGTGGCACCTGACCCCACCCCTAACCCCAACCGTCATTGGGGGATAAGCAAATCGTACTAAATTGTACGAATTAGATCGTACGAATTCATACGAATTAGCCACTAAATGAAAAAGTTACGAATTGCCGTGAGATTGTGTTGGATTTTTCAATTTATTTACAACCCCAAAACAGAAAAAGTTAGGACAGTATAGAAAACGCAAATAAAATAAAGAAAGTAAAAGATCTCTCTTTTAATGGTGCCATCAGTGAAGCGCAAGTTCCCTTTGCCAAGGGCACTGACACAACCCCGTACCATGACAGACCCTGGCTTTTGGACTTGTTGCTGGTAACAGTCGCCGAAGTACTGTTCCAATTCAAAGTTTACATCTTGCCAAGTACAGATAAAATTCCCAAATGTGTACTTGCTCTGCCCCTTTGGCCAAGGATGCTTCGAGAGGAGACTTGTGAGAACTTGCGAAGCTCAGGTCTCCCAGAATGCATTGTAGCTAAAGCAGCAAATGCTAATGGTGGAGGAAAAAACCCGCACGGTTTTAAAAATAATCCTTTACTATGTCACAAAATAAAGTTTTAACAGTTTTTCAGCCGAGAATGTAGTTGTTTTAAACTCGAATTGGCAGTTTATTCACAAAAACAGTGCTTCTTTGACGATGTGCCTCAGCTTACGCGGACTTTGACTCCCAGCATGTCAGCGGGAGCTCTGTCATCACCTCCCCTGCCAAGAGCAGCTTTACTTCGGCCAGTCCACCTCGGATGTACCGCTGGATCTCACACTTCATTGAAGTTAAAACATGATATTTAATTGATCTTGTAAATATCTAGCGGACAGTTTTTGGTCTTATAAATCTATTATTTGTTATCAGATGTATTATTTTGTCTGTGTTATTTAGTTACCTTTTATAATTGTCTTTAATTATATTACCGTGTTGTATGCTGCTTGTCTTTGTTTACATTGTTTGACGTAATCTTTATTTCTTATTGTGTATACACTTGTATAATTATCATTGCAGTTTATTAAATCTGATAATCAAAGACACGTGTCTGTGTATAATAACTCATTTAACTTCACATTTATATGAAATTCTAGGTAAATTTTCTTGAATCAAAAATGTAGATTTATAATATTAATATAATGTTAATTACAGGGTCGTGCTTTATACAATTAAATGATTTTATTGTTAATGTACAGTGAAACCGATAAATCTATGGTGAGGTAAGTGACGTTATAAAGTATGCTGCCGTTCCATTTGAAGAAGTACCCGACTTGTGTCCTCGCGTCCTCGGGAGTTCGTTCTTCCAAGTCCGAACTTTGCGTACTTGATATTGAGAAACAGCAACATGTTTATTTTGGAGTAAAAACAATAAAAATCATGAGGAACACATGAAATAATGTTTGTTGTTGGGTTTCCTATGAAATACAAGTCAAATTAAATTTGGAAATCACTACTTATTTTTTTTATTTGTGTTTTCCATTCTGTCCCAACATTTTCTAAATTGGGCTTGTATTTTTTTTAGACGTTTTTGTTAATTGAACGTTTGTTCATTGTAAAAGATGACTCACCTTGTATTTAAATTATACTGTCCTTTCTCATGGAAACCTAAAACTCACCAGACGAGAAATGAACTGCCTCTAGATATGTCTCAGGTCTCTTCTTTTAATTTACTTCTGTGTGGTATTTCACCCTTTTTATCATCGCAAGTCAAGGTGAAACTCGTAAGTCTGATCACGCTTTAAGTTATCATTCATGTCTGCAGCACAAACGGTGTTGGACGACTTAAACAACAGAGTTTAATACTAAAGGTTTGTGGTTTGTTCAAAGCCTCTGAGCACTAGCAAAACAGATGGCTGCATTAGCAAGCTTAGTTCATTACCAATAGGCGGTGTTGCGTAAGTTACTTAAAAAACAGTAATTAATTACTAATTACATCATTACAGTTGTATTCAAATCAACACTTCAGTTTAAGTGACAATTTCAACAGGCTTATTCTAAAATAAGCCTATTTTAGAATAAGCCCTATATACATTTCTGGAGATCACAAATTAAGTAGTCAGAAGTATGTATAGCTGCATTTTATCTTTCCCAGAGATGTTTCCCAGAGATTGCAGCTGGAAGGGCATCCGCTGCATAAAAATGTGCTGGATAAGTTGGCGGTTCATTCCGCTGTGACGATCCCTGATTAATAAAGGGACAAAGCCTTTAGGCAACCATTAGTTTTGTTGTTTTAGCAATAAATAGCCCTAATATATCTCTGACCATACAGTGAAATCATATTTGGAGAGAAAAAGCGATATTAAAAAATCAAAGTTTGACTGGCCTACACAAAGCCCAAACCTAAATGGCCAAGGATGACCTAAATGGAAAACGATGACCATTTTAAAATGTTGTACATGTTTCATAAAAAAAATAAAATAAATAATAATAATAATAAATAAATATATATATATATATATATATATATATATATATATATATATATATATTTTTTTTTTTACAATGTATAAAACAGTTAAATTTGTGCACAGTATTTAAGAAAAGTATATTATAAGTAACTGTGAAATGAAAAAAGTAATGTCCTACTTTACTTTTTCAGCAGAAAAGTAACTACACTCTCTCAGAAATGTACAGGAGCTGTCACTGGGGCAGTACCTTTCTTAAAAGATACATATTTGTACCTAAAGGGTCCATAATGGTACCTCAGAAACTTTACTTTCTAAATACAATTGAGCACTAATATGTTCCTTTGAGGTACCACTGGGTACAAATATGCTTCGTTTCAGAAAGGTACTGCCCCTGTCACAATCACCTGCAATCCAGCCTGTGCAGATTGCTGTTAAACATGCAGATTGCTGGAGAACCACATATCTGCCAGGAAAAGAACTACATATTCAGCCATGCACCACTCACACACCTGACCTAGATCCTTATGATTGCAAACAAACACAGCTGAAGCTGTTCAGGACTAATTACACAGACTATATACACCTCTCAAACACACACGTTGCTGAGTCTGTGAACTTTACAACAAGGTTTCCTTGCCTTCCGAGTCTGACCTTTGCTCTGTTTTGTTTGTTTTACGTTGCCTGCTGCCTGCCTTCTGACCGATTCTGCCGATTCTGGATTTCCTGTGTTCATCTGTTTGCCCCCTTGTTGACCATCCTACTAATAAACCCTGCATTTGGATCCTCACTCCTGTTGTCAGCGTCACTTCACGTTAAAGCCCCAGTGAAAGCTCCTGTACCTTTATTTCTGAGAGTTGCACTGTAAAAAATGGTAAGTACAAGTAAAAAAAAAATAAGATAAGTAGTTGCAAACAATCTATATGTGCAGAATTTAAACAAACACATCAGGCGAACATTATTAAATGCGATTTGTTTGTTTAAATTCAGCCCATGTCGATTGTTTGCAACAATTTTGCATTTGCTTTGTAACTAATTAAACCCAACATGAAACGTAGGCTACTTAAACCACATTATTACTCATTTCAAGCTTGTCCTCCATGACTAAAAGTCACTTCTGACATCCAATTATCCTCTCCAGCGATAACCGTCCTCTCCAGGACGCCTGCACGCTTTTTAAAGCCGCCGTTAAGGTGATTAAGCAGCGACTTACTCACATCTACGTTCTGCATTCCATCCAGTCAAAGCGCATTAAGAGTCATGTGAAGACAATATAAGATGCTTTCAGATGCATTATGACATGAGCTGAGCTAAAAATAATACTAATAAAATTCCCTGTTTAACAGCTGGTGAATTGCAGAGTGATGCAAGAGAAATATGTGAAGTAGAGATTTAAGATGGTGGCGCACAAGCATGAGGGTTTCATTGGCTATAGGTCAGAGTGCTGTCATCTTCCAGCGGTGTCTAAAACTGAGGTGAATGACTCAGTCCGGCTTCATATTCCTCTCACGTTCACTTGCGAGGCATTGATTTATGGCCAGGATCTTGGTGTGTGTGCGACTGAGAGTATGATTATGTGTGTGTGTGTGCGGCTTGTCAGGGCTTTGACTGACAGTCTCTATTAGCGAGCTGTAGAGCGATTTTGGACTCGGGAGATTTTTTAGTCTGTAGTGAAGTCAGTCAGCTGTGACCATCGGCACCCTGAATCCACATCTGAAGGCATCACCCACAGGTCTGCTTATCTCTCCTCCTTGGCCTCTCGTTCGCTTTCTCCACGTCTGGAATTTCTATTCTTCTTTGTTTATGCTTCTTTCCCACTTTCTCGCGTCTGACAGTGTGTTGCGCTCTTTTATGCAATGCTGTTTTTTCTACATCCAAGATTTAATGAGTGACTTGTATTGCTTGTAAGTAAAATAATAATAATACAAAAGTCTAGGAACACAATGTAGCTACAGAATTGTCCAGCTTTAAATAAGAAAATTATCAAAAACTCTTTGCTTGTTATTGAGTCAGACCTGAAATTACCATATTTTCTCTCTGTCCCTACAGTGAAATCATATTTGAGGAGAGAAAACCACTATTTAAAAAACAAAACTGACTTTTATGAACTGGCCTACACGCAGTCCTGACCTGAATGTCATACTTCATAATCATTTAAAATATATGTTGTGTCTTAAGGGGATAGTTCACTCCAAAATGAAAATTTTGTCATCATTAAATCTCCTTAATGTGGTTTAAACCCTGCTTAAGTGCTTTCTTTTGAAGATAATTTGAAGAATGTTGGAAATTATCTCCATGTCTGGAATTTTCTCCTTCTCTGGCGAGTTCATACTTTTTTTCCACTTTCTCGGATCTGAAGACTTCAGTTGTTTATTTCACAGTGTAACTACAGAAAAGTCAAGCTTTAAATAGGAAATTTTATTGAAAACCTTTGGTCATTTTTGATCGAGATGCTAATGGTCCAATCTGAATTAATAATCTATGCTAAGCTAAGCTAAAAACGGTCCGGCAACATCTGGAGATTGGCTAAATGGAGTCAAAAATAGGTCACTATTGAATTTGTTGTTTTAGTAAAGATAAATGACCATCATACATCTCTATTCCTAAAGAGAAGTCCTATTTAAAGAAAGAAAACCACTATTAAAATAAAATGAATGTCATGTCCTGGCCTACACGCAGTCCTGACCTGAATGTCATACTTCATAATCATTTAAAATATATGTTGTGTCTTAAAGGGATAGTTCACTCCAAAATGAAGATTTTGTCATCATTAACTCTCCTTCATGTGGTTCCAAATCTGTTTACGTGTTTTCTTTTGAAGATAATTTGTAGAATGTTGGAAATTATCTCTCGTTCACTTTCTCCATGTCTGTAATTCTCTCCTTCTTTGACGAGTTCATACTTTTTCCCCTTTCTCGCATCTGAACACTCCAGTTTTTTTTTTATTTCACAATGTAACTACAGAAGAGTCAAGCTTTAAATGGGAAAATTGTTGAAAATCATTGATCATTTTTATTGAGATGCTAATGGTCCAATCTGAATCAATAATCTATGCTAAGCTAAGCTAAAAATGGTCCTGCCAGATCTGGAGATTGGCTGAATGAATTTAAAATAAGCCACCATTAGATTTGTTGTTAAGCAATGATAAATGACCATAATATATCTTTGACTATACAGTGAAATCACATTTGGAGAGAGAAAACCTGTTAGAAAAACAAACCTGACTGTCATGAACTGGCCTACACACAGTCCAGACCTGAACGGCATACTTTATAATGATTGAAAATATGTTTTGTATTAAGGGGATAGTTCACTCCAAAATGAAAATCTTGTCTTCATTAACTCTCCTTCATGTGATTCAAAACCTGTTTAAGTGCTTTCTTTTGAAGAAAATTTGAAGAATGTTGAAATTTATCTATTGTTCGCTTTATCCACGTCTGAAATTCTCTACTTTGGCGAGTGACTTTTTCCCCTTTCTCACATCTTTTTTTATTTCGAATGTAACTACAGATGAGTCAGGCTTTAAATAAGAAAATTATTGAAAATCATAGGTGATTTTTGATCGAGATGCTAATGGTCCAATCCAAATCAATGATGTATGCTAAGCTAAAAACAGTCCCCCCAGATCTGAATATTGGCTGAATGGATTCAAAAATAGTCCACCATTAGATTTGATGTTTTAGCAATGATATATGACCACAATATATTTCTCTGACCATATGGTGAAATCACATTTGGAGAGAGAAAACTGCTATTAAATAAACTGACTGTCATCAACTGGCCTACACAAAGTCCAGACCTGAATAACATACTTCATACTTTCTGTTTAGGTTTTAAAGTAAAAAATCTGTCATTATTTACTCTCCTTCATAGTTCCAAACCTTTTTGAGTCCTGTCTTTTGTTGAACACAAGAGAAGATATTCTGAAGAATGTTGGAAACGCTGACTTCCATACTATTTGTTTTTCTTACTATGGATGTCAGTGGTTTCAAATTATTTTCTTCTTTTGCAACTTTAAAGAGAAACAGGTTTAGGACCACATAAAGGAGACTAAATGTTAAGTAAATTTTTATTTCAGGGTGAATTATTTCTTTATTGAAGACAGAACAAGTTTGAGTGATTTAACAATACTCAGTCGGTACTAAGGAGCCCAAAGTGAGCCAAGAAAACATACCTCACACTATTAAACCATCATCACCCTGAATCAACATCTGATGGGACCCCCCACAGGTCTGCTTATCTCTCCTCCTTGGCCTCTCTTTCGCTTTCTCCACGTCTGGAATTCTCTCCTTTTTTTGGCAAATTCATGCATTTTCCACTTTCCGCATCTGACGCTTGCTGTTTTGTAAGTCTGTAATCGAGTGATTTAAGGTTGTGTTGCTTGAAACCAAAAAATGTACAGTAACTGTACTAATATAATATTAATACTAAATACTAATATGTACCCTTGAGGTATTAATATGGAACTTTTAGGTACAAATTTGTAGCTTTTGAATAGGTACTACCCCAGTGGCAGCTTGCGTACCTTTATTTCTGAGAGTGCAGGCACTGGTGAATAACAGCAGATTTGGGTCTTGTTGGGTGATTTTTTTTTTCCCAGTCCAGTCCACAATTTATAAAAGCAATTAGCAACAGCAGCCCAGCCGACAAATAAACATTATCAAGACAGTCAATAAATGAATAATGGAGCTCAGCTGCCATCATAATGTTCCAAACTTCAGTTCTTGTGTGGAGCACTGCGGAAATTATTTAGAAAAAATGTTTAAAAAATGTTTTATCCATACAAGGGAAGTCAATGGGGTACAATGATCTGCTGTTTTGAACTGCACTGACAGACAACAATGTCTTAAAAGAAAACTGGCTGGAACAATTTAATCCTGTGAAGATTTCGGTCTGTTTTATAACACGTTAATAAGTTAATTTCTTAAATGGCACAAAAAAAAAAGCTATTAAGACTTCTCCTGTTTTACACAAGGACAAAACTATGATGTATAACACACATTATGAGAGAAGTTACTACCAAGCTGCCGTTTACCCAATATCATAAGCACAGTGATTAGGTTTTCATTTATAAAAGCATCAAAAATGTTCAAGATGATGATAAAAAAGATTTGTGAATTAATAAACGGCATAAAATAGTAAGCATTCAATAAACAAATAGAGGACATTCACAACAAAGGACTTTCATCATGCAAACATGAACTTGTCCAAGGGAATTTTTAACTTACAGCTGAAATATCGCAATGTAAACCAATAAACCATATTGTATGTGGAGTATTAATGTCAAAAAATCTATTATAGTAAAGAAAGGAGCGGGAAAGATCACTCTTTGTATTATAAAGTCCTGTAGCGCCCCCTGGAGGTGATTGAAAATCACAACCGCGATAACATGCAGTGGAGACCAAGAAAAACGATATTAATTTATTAAAATACGTATTAAAAGAAAATATTATTTAAGACACTACTCCAAATGTTAGTGTTATCGATTATTGTATAGTCTGAAAGCGATTCATGAGTAAGAAGTGTCAATTTTACCCATTTTCTGATCACCTCAGGCAAGATCTCAATGGTTAGTGCTGTAGATTTTGATGAAATACTTGTTTGAACAGGATGTTTCCAACAATTATTGGTGTTTTACTGTTTTTTTTTTACAAAGCAATAAGCAGCTAAACTCTATTATTATTATTATTATTATTATTATTGGTTAGCATTTTTCCTCACAGAAAGAAGGTCGCTGATTCGAGTCCCGACTGGGTCAGTTGGCATTTCTGTGTGGAGTTTGCATGTTTTCCCCGTGTTGGCATGGGTTTCCTCTGGGTGCTCTGGTTTCCAAAGATATGTGCTATAGGTGAACTGAATAAACAAATTTGTATGGAGTGTATGTGTGTGAATGAGTGTGTATGGATGTTTCCCAGTACTGGGTTATAGCTGAAAGGGCATCCGCTGTGTAAAACATGTGCTGGATTTAAGTTGGCAGTTCATGCTGCTGTGGCGACCACTGATGAATAAAGGGACTAAGTCAAAGGAAAATGAATGAATAATACACCACTGACATGAGAGCCCAAATAATTGATAATCTTTATTAATTTGTCATTAATTTACTGCATCGTTCTATTAAACGAGAAATAATGACGATTTGTCTTGCAAATGTAATCTGTATTAAAGTTTTCAAATAATTAAAAAGTGACCTACAATATGAGGATTCCTGAGAATCTATTAAGCATGAAACCGGCTGATTTCAAGCAATAATATTTACATACATGTCTGAGTAAATGCATATAAGATTTCATTTATTACATATAATACACACAAAACTGCATTCTTTGATTTAACCAGTGCATTGAGACAAATAGTATGTGACGAACCCAAAACCTTGTTACAGCACTGACCGAATACGGTCTATCCAAAGATGTAGGCTTATAAAATGTAGGCTTGATGCCATAATAATTCATGTGGCTAATAAATGTGTTTGAATGAGTGAGAAAACACACAGATTTCTCCTTTAGCACACACTGCAAAAAATACATTGTCTTGTTTGTAGTCCAAATATTTAAAAAATACTTAAATCAAGAAGCATTTTCTAGACACGCAAAAAAATATAGTTTTTTTAGAAATAACAAGTCAAAATGAAGTGAGTTTTTCCTTAAAACAAGCAAAATAATGTGCAAGTAGGGTAAGCTGAATAATGTTATTCCAAAGTGAAATCAAGATTATTTTGCTTACCCCATTGGCAGACTATTCGGCTTGTTTTAAGGGAAAGCTCACTTAATATTGACTTATTATTTCTGAAAACAACACAATAAGTTTTGCTTGTCTAGAAAATGCTTCTTAATTTAGGAATATTAGATATATGGACTAGAAATTGAAAGAAACTTTAAAGTAAGAAAAGCAATTTTCTGCAGTGTAGCTGTGTAACAGAGCACTAAACTCAAGCTCCTTTAACCTGATTGGACGCTGAAGGGATTTATGACACTTCCACATCCTCTTCTTTCACCTACAGAATAGAAGGGACATCAGATTAGCTGAGAAATGCCTCATAACACTTTTGATATTTTAATGATGGCTGGGTTTTCTCATTTTTCCTAGTAGTGACATTAATGGATTTAATGTTTATAAAAAGCTGAAACAAAGACTATTTGTTTATGGCAAAATTAGGACAAATTTGTATTTTTCTGTTTCAGAAACTTATCTGCATGCCATAATCTTGTCTACCTTGTCTTACTGTCTGCTTATTTGGTCTCTCACAACAAACGATATCTCGGAGCCAATAGCTAGACTGTACAATAGGGCCTACAAGATCCACAACAGACTTTCTGGATGGACACATCACTGTTTTGCTCTATCACTTCCTAAAGCTTTAACATTTCAAAACTACATTATGAACACAGGTATTAAACTGTGCTATCAAATTTTAAATAGCGCTACCTCAGCAGCCCTTTGTGCTTTGGTACCAAAACTCAACACTAGGACTGATCGTTCCACCAGAGCTGTATCAAATGGATGTTTGCCAGTACCGGCTTTTAAAAACTGTTATGGACAGAGATCTTTCTTTTATGTTTTCCCAAAAGGCTGGAATGAGATCCCACAACATCTCAAAACAATACCAACACTGAGGCTTTTTAAGAAATCCCATGCTCGTCATCTGATGGTCAACTATCGCTGTAGCCACTGAGATAGTAGCCTGCTTTTCTTTATTTTATATGTTTGGTGATTGTTTGTACTGTGTTGATGGATGAGATGTAAGTCTGTTTTTATGTTCTGCAGAGCAGGAACCTGCTGAAAAACAGCAGTCAGGCCCGATTATCTTTTAATCTTTTCCTGTTTAAAAATTATAAATAAAATAATATAAAAAGAGGTATTACACCCAAAATTTAAAATTTCCTGTTAATTTACTCGTTAATCGAACTACACTGCCAGTCAAAAGTTTGGGGTCATTTTTTTTTTTTTAAGATTTGTTCATCAAGGCGGCATTTATTAAATGTAATAAAATAGTTAAATTGTTAAATATTTATTACAATTTTAAATAACTACTAGTGCTTATTAAAACTTATTGTATTTAGTTTCAAATGAAATCATTACTCCAGTCATTATTGCTTTTATTACTATTACCATTAATAATAATAATAATAATAATAATAATAATAGTAGTAGTAATAATAATAACAATAATAGTAATAATAATAATAATAATAATAGCAATAATAATAATAATAACAATAATAATAATAATAATAATAGTAACAATAATAGTAATAATAATAATAGTAATAATAATAATAATAGTAATAATAATAGTAATAATAATAATAATAGTAGTAGTAATAATAATAATAATAATAATAGTAACAATAATAGTAGTAATAATAATAATAATAATAGCAATAATAATAATAACAATAATAGTAATAATATTAATAATAATAATAGTAATAATAATAAAATTAATAGTAATAATAATAGTAATAATAATTATAATTATTATTATTTTTTTTATTTTTATCATTGATGATATTATTATTATTAATAATAATAATATTAGAGTGATTTCTGAAGGATCATGTGACTGAAATTTTATTTTTAAAATCATGAGTGAGAAAATGATGGCAGAATTCTCCTATATCTAAAAAGCGCAGTCCTTCAGTGCTCACCTGCTCGACTCCTTCCACCTCCGGCACGTAAAACTGCAGCATGTTCTGGATGCCGTTCTTCAGAGTGATGATGGAGCTCGGACAGCTGGTGCAGGAGCCCTGCAGCTTCAGCTTCACAATGCCATCCTCAAAACCATGGTACAACACGTCACCGCCATCTTCCTGCACCGTAGGTCTGAGGATTTATGCATATGATTAAATGCCATTATTCCAGTTGAAATGTTTTCAAAATGTTTTACTTAGAATTAGGGGTTTAGTACCAGAGCTGAACCTAAAACTCTAGGGGCCTTAAAGGTTATTGCACACTGAATCCAACAATTCGACCTCAGGTTGTGTCCATTATATTCACACACTGCCTGCAAAACTTTCATCCTTCATTTAAAAATTCAGATTGGGTATGATTCGCATGAGAAAAAGCATTTTGACAGGTGTTTTGACAGTTCCGAGCCACCATACAAGCGAAAGGCAAAATCCAGAATGTCATCACTTCAGTGCAGACCACATGACAAAACACAGTGTGTAATATAAAGACAGAATGTGAAAGACAGTGCTGTAGACTACTGTATGCTGGAGTCATAAATAAATACAATAAGGCAATATTCTAATTGAAATAAACTGCTTATAGAATCGCCTTCATCATATAGCATCGCTCTTTAAGATCTCTAAATTGGGGCTTCTGGTAGTACCTAGAATAGTAAAGGAGGTCGAGCCTTCTCATTTATGGCTCCTAAACTCTGCAATAGCCTCCTGATAATATCCGAGGCTAATATCCGAATTCAAAACAAGATTAAAGACCTATCTGTTTAGTAAAGCATACACTCAGTGCATCACTTAAGCCTAGTTCACACTACAGGATTTTAAACATCAGCAGATCGTTGTGCTGTTCACACTACATGACTTGACTTTGTGTCTTTTGATCTCTGTGGTGTTCACACTACGCAACACTCCGTGAACGATCCACAAGAGGGGGGTCACACACTACATGATCTGACAACATCTCATTCCCCATCAGCTCATTCAAGCTACCAAACCACAGCCAATGAAATTTTGAGGGAGGAGTCGTCAGAAAAAAGCTGAACACTATTGGCTGCTTGTGTGCTGATTACATCACTGACAGCTTTTCAAGCTTTGGAGAAAGCATTTAAAAACATCGTCAAATCAGCTGATTTATCAGCGGATTAATCACTCATCTGCAAGGTTTGAGTGGATAGATACACAGAGAGTTTTTAATTTTTGTAATTTTATAACTCTTTGAAATAAAACTAACATATTTATAACACCCTGCCGTTTTCTAACTATTAGTGTATTTCTTTCTGACATTGTTATTTTTTTTATTACAAAACAGTAAAGAACTGAGCATTTCTGCCTTAAATTACCATATTGGTCAAAATGACTGCACGCATGTCTGATACTTTTCGCTGTGACTTTAAATATGTGTGCATTTTCTTGCCTGGCAACTTGCTGCTAACATAAACAAAACTTTCTGATGGCAAAAACATCAATTTACTTCAGATATCTTTCAAAACAGCATATTCTGTGCTGTGAAATAGCTCCTGTTTGAAAGTGAAAATGAAAGCCAAGCCTTTAAGTGTTTTAGTATCTTAACTACATATTTATAGGCTGTATTACCAAAAAAATATTATATTTTTAGGGTAATGTGTCATTAAAAATGATGCCAAACATTCAAAGCTTAATTTTAATATCTCAAAAATAGCTTTGAATGTAAATATGATGTGACAATATGGCGTTTCATATAAGAACCGTCAGAATGAGCAGTATGGTAATTCTAATAGTTACAGAATTCTAGTTCCACTGTTAATATAGCCTACTCTCATGTCTGTGTTAACGCAGAATGAAGCGAGTGCACCGATGCCCATTCTGACCAATCACAGATGTTTCTGCTTAGCTCCTGAACACACAGGCATTCAGCTCATGCTGATATGCTCTCTCATTGGCTGTAGTTCGTCACTACATCTGACCACACGTGGGGTTGAGTCGGCCGACTGCTCTGGAATATTTAGCATGCTGAATGTTGGATTTCCGTCTGCGAGGTGTCGGCGTTGATGCGTTGCTCAGTAGTTCACACATAAAGAGCGGCGAGCGGCGAGCGCCGAGCACCCGCAGATTTCTTCCCGATCACAGCCCGATCTGTCGGCGAGCTCGTTAACTTCCAAATCGGGCTCAAATCAGGCTTAAAATCCTCTAGTGTGAACTAGGCTTTAGCGGGTTTCCACACAGGATTCTGCATCTTGTTTATATTCACTATGAACAGCAGCTACGCTAATTATTCTCTTTATTCTCCATTTCCACCTGGGGATACTCGTCCCGAGGCTCGCAGACTATGCAGAGTCACTGATTCAATTTAAGACCGGAGACAAGATGATCCCAAGGTTTCCATATCCTGGACCAGGCCCTATCCTGAGCAGCTGCTGGGGTGGTCATGTAGGAGTGGAGAGCATGAGACTGATTCATGTGACGCCCCAGGGACAGACGAGTCCTCCGCCTCCGCCTCTGAGACTACAGCTCTGCACAAGACGTTTGGCCAGTGGAAAAATTGAATTGGTGGTGCCCAACTGAGTCTGGTTTCTCTCAAGGTTTTTTTTCTTCACTTTCGCCAATTTGTGAGTTTATTTTTTCCCTCTCCGCTGTCGCCACTGGCTTGCATGGTTTGGGATGTGTAGAGCTGGGCATCGATGGATTTGCCCTCCAGTGTTTAGACCCTCAGTAGTGATTATTAAACCACACTGAACTGAGCTGAACTGAACTTAAACACTAAATACTGAACTACACTGTTCCAATTTACTATGATCTTTTATGTGAAGCTGCTTTGACACAATCTACATTGTAAAAGTGCTATACAAATAAAGGTGAATTAAATTGAATATAAATAAAGTTACAAATGGTACAATTTCTTAAGCCTGAACGCTGACTAGTATTAAAAGGACAGTCCACTTTTGTTAAACAAATGAGTTTTGACCAATGACCAATTCTAAATCCAATCAGTCGATCTCCAGGTCTGGCAGGAGCACTTTTAGCCTAGCTTAGCATAGACCATTTAATCGGATTAGACCATTAGCATCTCACTCAAAAATGACTTAATTCGTTTTGATAATTTTCCCATTTAAAGCTTGACTCTTCTGCAGTTGCATTGTTTACCAAAACAGTCTAAGCTGGTATGTCTCATTCAGGCTTAATAATCAAGAAACTTTGCTGCTGTGCATTCTGCTGTGGCGACCCCTGATAAATAAGGGATTAAGTCAAAGAAAAACGAATAAAAAGCACAGAGACATTCTACTGTACCTAATACGCGTGTCCAGCAGTTCTTTAATCATAGCCACCACCTCATCGTCATCTTCTGAAGGAGCTGCAGATATAAACCAAGCATTACTCTTTTACAGATCTTAAATTTAGTGATGATGTCAAGACCACAAACACAAGAAGGACAGTACAGATCCTCATGTTCAACCTGTGTCAGCACGTGGAGCATCTGCTTCATTGACAACAGGAAGTCCAGAAGTGAAAAAGTCCATGATGGTTGCAAACACGTCTGGTTTGATCACCTTCCACTCTGTTTCACCACTGGTCTGAATGAAAAAACACACATAAAGATGTTTTTATCAGTGGGCTCTATTTTGACGGTGCATGCGCAGATTGCAAAACGCAGGGCGCAAACGTTTTCAGGGCGTGTCAGAACGCGTTTTTGCTAATTTAAGGACAGAAATATCCGCTTTGCGCCAAGGCGCATGTTCTAAAGGGTTGAGTTTATTTTCTTAATGAGTTATAGGTGTGTTTTGAGAATAACCAATTAAAGTCTCATCTCCCATTCCCTTCAAGAGCCAGCTGCGTCGCGCCAAGAGCGCATTCTCTATTTACAGGACGCAAAGTAAGTCTAAGTGGAAAAAATGAGCATTTCACTAGCAAACAGTTAACAATTGACAGTTTTTTAACAGAAACAGAAACAGAGCATCTACTGCGTGAGAAAGAGAGATAATGGAACTACTTTCACTTTCGCTCTTGGATAGGGAAACCTTTACGCACAGACATCAATTAGTCTATAAATAAATAATTTTGTTTGTTAAGCGCAAATATTCATTTCAAAACTATTTCTAAATTCAGTTCTTATTTCCAGTAAACGAATAAATGAATAATAATAGCAAAATGTGCTCAAAAACCTGTTATATCCTAAAACACATGATGTGCCCCATATGGTCTAAAACCTGACAGGTGGGCAAATCTAAGCTTGTTTTTAATAAAACAAATATAAATATGGATATAATAACTAATACTGCTAATAATAATAACATTATACAGAAGCAAATTGTTATGAATGAACTGAAAAAGCCTCTCGAGATGAAGAAGACATAAAAGCAGTGATTTTTCATATTTATGTAGGCTAGAAAATAATATGTTTTGTAATATTTTAATCCTTTATATTTATATTCTATATCTATTCTTATTATATCCTATATATATCCTTAATATTTACATTTTTTCATATGTAAAGATATTTGCCTATTGCTCTTTTGTGTGTATTAAGCAGTGTGTAAGCGAGGCGCAACTCTGCGCTGGAGTTTAGACCGGGTTTGTTTTGGTCTAATGAAAAATCTATTATAGTTTCTCAAAATAGCAACGCGCCAGCGGTCCGCCTCAGAACGCCTTCCTATTTAGACCAGAACGCCTATGGGCGCACAAATGAGCGCTAATGCATTTGCTATTTAAACAGCGTAGTGCAACGCCTCAAAACGACTCTTGCGCCAAGCTGAAACTACCAAAAGACTATTGCGCCACGCCTTGCGCCACAATGCGCCGGGTGTATGATAGGGCCCAAAGTGAGCAGGCCCAGAAGCTAGCCTGATTGCAGTAGAGTCAGGGAAGATAGACTCCAGAGGAGGAGAGGAGCATAGCAGGAGAGCGCAGACCAGGAAAAGAGCAGGCAGGAAGAGCCCGAGTTTACCACCTATTTTGTATCTTTCTTGACCATGTGACTAAAGCCCTAATGCTGAGACATTCAAACTGACCAATCAACATGTGACCACATCATAAAACCCCCACACAACAGGCCCTGATCTTATCAGTATCTGCCTTTGGAGTCAGTATGGACCTTTTAGAGTCAAAACGACATGTTTTGTCATATAAACAAATGCATATGATAATTTAGAATCTTACAGTAGTGTTTTTCTAATCTGGAATTCATATTGTGTGCAGATAATGCCTTCACATGTAAAGACCGTCGAGACAGATTCATTTGTTGATCATTTGTTTTAAATAAACGATATTATGAAGATGCTGCTCACCAGTGCAGCCTGTCTCTCTCCTGCTCTCAACAATGCAAACGTGTGAATAAATGTGTAAAAATACAGACATATTCACTGACTTTTTAATGTAATAAATTGATTTTTCGTCCGTTTTTTTTTTCTTCATCTGAACACATTTAACTCTGTCATAACTGCATTATTTACACTCCTGCATGAAATGTATAGCATATGTGACTGTATGGGCTGCTTTTCGCTGTACTTCGTGACATAAAAATAATACTGAATGTTGTTTTCTATCTGTATGGAACTTGCAGGCATATAGACATGTCCCTCACGCCTCATTTCTGTGTGCACGCGAGCGATACACTTGTTTAAAAATGTCTGATGATAATACTATGTAGGCACATTTACACATACAGTTTTAAAACTAACAACCGTAAAGCAAAACAGATGCACTTCCCACCTAAAAACGATCCAAAAAGCACGTAGGTCTATGCGTTTTTTGCGTATTTATTTGTTTATAGCATATAGCTTGTATTATATTATAATAAACAGCGAGATTAACTCTTTGTCATGTAGCATATTTCTAAAAATAAGCTTGATAAGTTGTCTGTAGGCAGTTTAGTCCGTTTATCCGCTTGGTAAGTGGTGACGTGTTTGTGACGTATGTATACTGTTTCCAGGTTCAAGCCGCCATTCATTTGAGTGGAGAAATCATTCGTTTATGATCACGTTTTATTCCTATCACACATTAAAGTTAATTTTATATAAAATCATAGTGTACACAACAATCTCTGGGCTTGCTGCATAACAAATACCAAAATTTAACAATTTGTAAAAAAATGTATCACTTTCTGGCCATCGGATATTAGGCATGGACATATATACTGCAATCGTGATTTTCGAAAGCATTAAATCGCTTTGTAAACGTTTATTATTACCATTTCATGAGTCTCCCCATTCAGTTGAATAGAGCGCTTGGACCCGGAAGCCGCTTCGCGTGACGTCACACTTAACAAGCGGATAGGCTAATGTTAGCTTTTCGGTTTTTGCGTTTTATTTTGTATTTTTAAAGTTGTATTTTCGTGTGAGGATTATCCGGCTTGACAAAACGTGTAAGTGTAATGAACATTGTTTGAACACAGAGCTTATTATTCGCAATCTTCGAAAAGCTTACGGGAAAATCCTATAGGGATTTTATTAAGGGAACCAGTTTTATGCTAGCAAGATAACGTCATAGTTCCTCCACTCTATTGGCTATTTTTTTTAAAGGGGAGGGGCTACTTTATGCCCCGCCCTCTCTTCATGTTTTGGTTAAGATTACGTCATACATCGAATTAAAAAAAAAAATAATGCCCATTTTTAAAGCACTTCACAGGACCTTCAAATATAATTGAGCATGGTGTTAGAAAAAACAGGTTCTTTACCTTGGTGATGGTTATGAAATCAGGGCCGAAGAAGACACTCTTGACTCCATCAATCCTGAACAGCTGCCTGAAGGATGAAAACAGCATCAGTACTGGCATGGTGCCCTTCAGGCGCTTCTAGAAACACAGTTCAGCAAAAATGCGCAGGAACATTCTCACAGATGCATTTCTGGATTTAAAGCTGCTGTTAGCATTTTTTGTGGAACATTACACATACAGTAAAACCCCACACAGCCTGACAGATATCACTATAATGGGCATCTTGAGAATCAGCATATCCATCAGAAGTGGTCTTTGCACAGTCATGCATCAACATTACTATTACTCGTGTCCATTTCAAGACGATTAATATTAGTGTGTTCTTCCATTCGAACAACTATCAACAGAAATATTATATTTTATATTTTTCTTCCTCCGTACAATAGAGTTTGATATTTTTATTATTATATTTAGTTGTTTGGCGTGCGACTACATACAGTCAAATATTTTGCTGAACAGATCCGCCACTTTTGACGCTAATAAATGTTGATGAAAGTCATCGTGCTGCAGGTATTAGGAGGTTTGCTGAAGGTGCAGCTGATGCGCAGAGAGGGGTTTGCATCTTTAGCCTCCTAGGGCCTGAGTGTCTGCATACATGGACAGCACATTTTTAGCTCTTAAGTGGCTATTAAAATACTTTGAATGTTTTATATTTTGTTATTGACATACAGTGTCATCCTGCAACTGTTTTGCAGCATATGAAATGTCCCAAACTCTATTTTAAACTGTCCAAAATGGAAAAAAGAAATTTGTTTTTACTCTCTGATAGTTAAAGCAAGTTAAAAAAAAAACAATTTCTATGTTAAATATGCATTAAAAAATTGGGGGAAAAAAGTGTTTTATGTAAATTCGGACCATGAGTCTACATATATGGACATCATTTTTCTCTAAAAGTACATCATATCAAAAGATGATACTTAGGTTTTTATTCTAATCAGGTTCTAATAAGCCCAAATAGCAAAGAGAAATAAAAAATGCATGTAAAAAAACACCTTGGGCTTTAAGAGGTTGATAAACTATGACAGTTTGCGTTCATTAAAAAGTAAGAATGATTAATAAATCTATATGAAACAGTCTCCTCAAAGTGACAAGGTGTCTTAATTTTCAGGCTCAGGTCCGTTTTGCATTCACACTACAAGTGTACTGCATCAAAGCCCAAACGAACCTGGCACACCTCTTCCAACCGGGCCAGGACTGGCCAACTGAACCATGCCCGGGAGCGATACTTGTCATACTTGTCAAACAAGCCGGGAAATGGGAGTCAAACGTGCCCGAGTGCGGTTCAGACAGCCTAGTGTGAGTACACCCTAGAAAATGAGAACTTTACCAATAAACTGTTAAATTGAAGAAGATTAGACTAAATTAGATTAAAACAGAAGATTATTATTATTTATTATTTTTTTATTATTATTTATTATTGTCATTCATTCATTCATTAAACCCATCTCTGGGAATTATCCACACACACATGCACACACACACTCATACACTACGGACAATTTAGACTACCCAATTCACCTGTACCGCATGTCTTTGGACTGGGAGAAACCGGAGCACACAGAGAAAACCCACGCGAATGCATGCAAACTCCACATAGAAACGCCAACTGAGCCGAGGATTGAACCAGCCACCCAGCGACCTTCTTGCTGTGAGGCCACAGCACTACCTACTGCGCCACTGCGTCACCCTATTTATTATTGTATTTATTTTATTATTTGTTTCTTTTTTTTTTTGTATTAATCTATTATCACTATACTTATGTATTTATTGTTTGTATATTGTGTCTTATTGTCAATTGTGGTGTGAATGTCTGTTGGACCAAATTTGCAAGTTGTTGTGTCTAAAAAACAATAAAGAAAGTTAAAAAAAAAAAAAAAGAAAGAAAGAAAGAAAAAGAAATGAGAACTCTGAAATAGCCTTGATGTGACATTAATTATTTTTTAATTCTGAAAATGCAATAAAAATAGCAAATCACAAAGAAAACTCAAAAGAAAGTACATTTAAACATAAATTAAACCCTTTGATCATTTGATTACCGCATTTTTACCCTTTTCAGTTCGTTACAAAGTTACAAACAATCAAATAACACAGAAGTAGTGGGAGAACAGTTTATAGTTTAGATCTAAATGCCAATGTTTATGGTAAAGATTAAAGTCAGCATCATCATAAGCCTTTAACTTCATTCATTCATTCTCCTTAGTCTCTGATTTATTACACGTCACCACAGCAGAATAAAATATAATAATAATAATATCAATAATAATAATTCCTTTCATTTATATAGTGCTTTTCTGGGCACTCAAAGCGCTTTACACATAGTGAGGAATCTCCTCATCCACCACCATTTAAATATTCAAATATTCTTATCGCTGTGAGGCAACAGTGCTAACCACTGAACCACCTTGCAACCATGCCTTTAACTTGACGCTCAAAAATGAAAGTTGTACCAATAACATTATTTAACCAATAGGTGGCAACGACCAGCAATCAAAAATATGCCACTGAATAATTCTTCAAAAATGACACATCTAGTAATGAAACGTGACGCTTTTTTGAATGAGTTACTCAATCACTGATTGAAAACGAGACTAAAAATAAATATATGTTGCAGAAATTATAATGTTAGATTTTGCATTATCAGCAACAGTGGCGAAGATCATTTTTCACAATATTAAATATTTTACAATATATCGTTTCAGCATCGATACTACTAATAATAGTCACATCACAGGATATGCAATAAACATCACAGGATATACAATGACCATATTTAATTATGATAAATTTATTGCATTATTTTAATTTTTATAATACTACTATACCTGAATACTTGAGAACTAAAAAAAAAAAACATAAAACACTGTTTATTTCAATTGTATTTTTTTCTTTACTGTATTTATCCATGTTTGTAGATTGCTTTTAAGATTTTATAAAGATACAGAATCTACAGAATCATCCAAATCAATCTAAAATGTTAAATTCTTTTCAAATAGAGATATTATATAATTTCATATAGGGTGAAATTGTAGTCATATCGCAATTTACAATTTTCCTGGCACACTTTGAGCCCATTAGTACCAATTGAGCATCGTGTCAACGCCACAGCCAACTTAACTATATTGTTGTGGATATGTCCATCCACAGTGTACTCATCTTCTGATGGCTACTTCCACCAGGATAACGGCCATGTATTAAAGCGTGAATCATCTCAGACTGGTTTCTTGAACATGACAATGAGTGTACTCCACAGTCTAATGGCCTCCAGAGTCACCAGACCTCAATCCAATAGAGCACCTTTGGTTCGCATCATGGATGTGCAGCCAACAAATCTGCAGCAACTGCGTGATGCTATCATGCCAATATGGACCAAAATCTCTGAGGAATATTTCCAGTATCTTGTTGAATCTACGCCATGAAGGATTAAGGCAGTCCTGAAGGCAAAAGGGGTCCAACCTGGTACTACTAAGGTGTACCTAATAAAGTGGCCGGTAAGTTTATATCGCAGTATAACAAAATATTGCAATGTTAGATTTGTCCAATTCCGTGCACCCCCTAATTTTTATTCAGTTGGTTATTTCTCGATTTTATTTTTTATTAAAATTACAGGCTCTGTTTGTTAAAGTCAATAGTTTCTTGCAGTAATGTTTTTGCAATAAATGGAAAGCAAATGACATTTGTCTCCTCCGATTTCTCGCTGATCTGAAAAATGAACTGATCCAAACCGTGAGATTTGTGATCCATTACACCACCATAAAACACATTACATGAGAGTATGAATTGATTATGAAACATGAGTGATAGTTTTAAGCAATTAGATCCTCCAGAAATGTCAAGTCTACGTAAAAATACGAACTCTACCTCGCTAATGGAGAACAAAAAGCATCTCTGGGTCCGGCGAAGTCCATAGTGCCTGAATCCAGCACGGCACGGCCTGGAAGAAACTTCAGGCTGTTTGGGTTTGGAGTGTCTTGGGTCTGAATGAACATGTTTCTGACTGACAAAATGGAATGAAAGGTTATAAGCCATTCTGACCGAATGCTTTATCACAAATAAGCGATCTGAATGCTGGAAATACTCACTAAACACAGTGGTTGTTTGCTGAGGAACTGGACTTCTGCCCATTGTATAGACGGGAGGTCTGATAAGCCCGCTTCCATGATAACTGCATGAACAGAAAATAATCTTGTTATTTATATTATTATAATAAATAATAATATAAATAATATAATATATTATATATATTATTATTATATATAATACTGTTATTATATATATTATGTTAACATTATAGTATTTTCCAGATTTCCTCAACATCGTGCTTTACTAATATCATCAATATAAGGACTAAAACTCCTTGCAAGAATGATTATTGTAACATTACACAATTAAAGACAACATTATTGGATTTTTATTCTTTTTTTAATATTTCTATGATGTTTAACAGAGCAGGAACATTCTTCACAGTATTTCCTATTGCATTATCCTTCTGGAGAAAGTCTTATTTCTTGTATAGTTAACCTAGTTAAGCCTTTAAATATCACTTTAAGTTGAATACTACTACTAGGCAATATAAATTACCTATTAAAACTATAATAAATATTTTTTGCTGTGCAATAAATCACAGAAATGACTGTGATAATTGATGATAATGTCATTTTAGGACCATCTAATGCCACTGATTATATAATAACATACAACAGCATGATAATGCAAACACCTTTAAATAAACAATCTTCATTTTTTTTTATTCTTTAGGTTATTTAGAATCTGTAATTCAGTGTACATGTCTATGTATAGCGTGATACGTGAATATACTGATTATTGTGACAGGCTTTATTAATCCTATTACAACGTGGCATGGATGTTGGTGCTAGAAGGGCTGCTCTGAGTATTTCAGTTAACTGCTGGTCTACTAGGATTTTCACGCACAACCATCTCTAGGGTTTACAGAGAACAGTCGGAAAAACTGAAAATATTTAGTGAGCGGCAGTTCTGTGGGCGCAAATGCCTTGTTGATGCCAGAAGTCAGAGGAGAATGGCCAGACTGGTTCCAGCAGATAGAAAGGCAACAGTAACTCAAATAAGCACTCGTTGCAATCGAGGTCTGCAGAAGAGCATCTCTGAACACACAACACGTCCAACCTTGAAGCGGATGAGCTACAGTAGCAGAAGACCACACCGAGTGCCACTCCTGTCAGCTAAGAACAGGAAACTGAGGCTACAATTTACTCAGGCTCACCAAAATTGGACAAAAGAAGACTGAAAAAATGTTGCCTGGTCTGATGAGTCTCGATCTCTGCTGTGATATTCGGATGGTCGGGTCAGAATTTGGCGTCAACAACATGAAAGCATGGATCCATACTGCCTTGTACCAATGATTCAAGCTGGTGGTGGTGGTGTATTGGTGTGAGGGATATTTTCTTAGCACACTTTGGGCCCATTAGTACCAATTGAGCATCGTGTCAACGCCACAGCCAACTGAGTATTGTTGCTGACCATGTCCATCCCTTTATGACCACAGCGTAACCATCTTCTGATGGCGACTTCCAGCAGGATAACATGCCATGTCATAAAGCGTGAATCATCTCAGACTGATTTCTTAAACATGACAATGAGTTCACTGTGCTCAAATGACCTCCACAGTCACCAGATCTCAATCCAATAGAGCACCTTTGGGATGTGGTGGAACGGGAGATTCACATCATGGATGTGCAGCCGACAAATCTGCAGAAACTTAATGATGCTATCATGTCAATATGGACCAAAATCTCTGAGGAATATTTCCAGTATCTTGTTGAATCTATGCCACGAGGGATTAAGGCAGTTCTGAAGGCAAAAGGGGGTCCAACCTGGTACTAGAAAGGTGTAATATGTTTAATATGTTTAGTTTATTTTAGTCATAGATTCTTGTGATTTCTAACAGTTAATGTTTAAAAAATAAAATGATGTAAATACAAATTTGTAACTTTGCATAAAAAGTTATACAACAAAGATATTTGAAGCAGAATAAGTTAATCGGTAATTTTTGTAAGAGGTTAGCAGAAAACAGCTGAACTTCCAGTTAATTTTTATAGAGTTTTTTCGAATTAAAATACATGCATTACTAAGTGTATAAAACGATAGTTATTACATTTAATGTTACTTGTAAATATTCATAATATTGCCTGTCCAGTAAGTGTCCTGCATCTGCGTCACTCAGACCTTGTCAGTGACACTATTAAGTATTACGAAAACATATAAAAATAAAATAAAACGCTTCACGCAACATACATATCATTTAAAACTTCACGCAGATATATCAACTTAAAGTAGAATAGCACAGTAAGGACTCACGTTCTTTTTAAAACAGCAGCTAAATTCCTCCCAAATCCGACGCTCCTGTAGGCGGCCATGCTTGTGAGGGCACCAAGGCTGCGTGACGTCACATCCTGGATCTAATGCGGGGCGGAAATTTGTCAAAACAGACCATTTATCCATTAATCCGCAGCACAATATGTACATGTGTGAAATCTTTTGAAAGCTAAACGTTCAAATGCTTTACGATACAATTGTGATTCGTACGTCCAGAAAATTTGGAGATAAGTAAACATTTCGATCGCCCTCTGGTGGCTGGTGCAGTACATCTCATAAACACTGCACTCCTGCAAAAAACAAAATCTATTTTTTTTTTCTGTAAATCTAAAGACTTTGTTATAACTTACTGGCATTTTTGATAGTTCTTTTAAGGCTGATGTTTAAAGGTAATTTTTTTCTTTAAAAATATGCTGTTGACACAGTGGTTGGTTAATATCTATGTCACAAATCTAGTTTACATTTAACTTTTCATATCAAACAACATGCAGCTGCACTCTGCATAAATGTTGTGCACACGTCTTGGATATTTAGATCTTTATTAGAATAAATTTCAATTTAACTGAAACTGTTAAAATGCAGCCTAAAATATAAAATGTTTAAACATTGAAAAAAATAAGGGGGAAATTATTTATTGTTTTGCGCAACTCTCTCAGCCTACTCACTCATTCACTTTCCTTTGTCACTATCCTTAGTCACAATTGGCATAACTAATAATAATAATAATAATAATAATAATAATAATAATAATAATAATAATAATAAAAGTTAACCTGGTTATTACATTATTATTATTATTATTATTATTATTATTATTATTATTATTATTATTATTATTATTATTATTATTATTTTATGCTATTCAACTATTATTTATTATTCACTTTAAACAAGATTTATTTACTTTTACTCATTTGCACAACTAAAAATAATAAAATTAATAATAATAATATTATTATTATTATTATTATTATTGTTGTTTTACGTTATTTAATTATAATTTATCCATCATTGTGAAAAAATAAGAGGGAAAATATATCGAGAAAAAAAGACTTTTGCTCATTTCCACAACTAATAATATTAATATTAATAATAATAATAATAATAATAATAATAATAATAATAATAATAATAATAATAATAATAATAAAAGTTAACCTGGTTATTACATTATTATTATAATGATGATTATTATAATTTTTATGTTATTTAGCTATTATTTATTCATCACTATGAACAAGGTTTATTTACTTGTACTCATTTGCACAATTAATAATATTAAAATTAAAATAATAATAATAATAATAATAATAATAATAATAATAATAATAATAAAAATAATGGTTGACCTGGTTATTACAATTTTATTAATATTAATATGAGTATTAATACTAATATTAGTATTACTATATGACTATTAACAAGATTTACTTACTTTTACTTATTTGCACAACTAATAATAATAACAATAATAATAATAATAATAATAATCATCATTATAACAATAATAATAATAATATTAATAATAATAATGATAATAATAGTAATTATAATAGTAATAATAATGGTTGACCTGGTTATGACATAACAATTATTATTATTATTATTATTATTATTATTATTATTATTATTATCATTATTATTAATAATAAAATAACATAGTTAATAATATTATTTTATAGCTATTATTTATCAATCACTAAGAACAAGATTTACTTGCTTTTATGTGTGTTTATTTATTTACCTCCTGCAAATGAGCGCAGCCACTGGTGCATCATTAGAGGCTGATGATGGTCGTGTGAAGGAAGCGTGTAGTTTCCTCAGAGCAGCCCGTCGGATCATCCTGAGCGGGTGTCATTATTATAAATAGTGGATCGTGTCTGTCGGAGCGCAACGTTATTTTACTCCTGCGGCGTGACCCGGATGTAGCGGCGCTTTACCTCCACTCGTCTGATCCTCTTATCAGCGGCAGGGCGGTCGAGATGGATGTTGCCAACCAGGTAGGGCTTTCAATCACAGCTATTCACCTGATAAATTTTAGATGGTACTGCAAAACTGCTCCCACTTGTTCTCGTGTGAAGATAAAGGTAAATAGACGTGCTGTTTGGCGGACTATTCATTCTGACAGGACGAATAACGAGTTTAAAGGAACGGCGGACCAGGACAAGACATACCTGGACACGACGTCTCGATGACTTTCAGAGAATTCCTGCTAGATGCCATCAAATAAAACGCCAGAGAAAACATCATTAGTGATTCATAAATGATTGATAAATAACAGTGGGATGTATGCAGTGCTTTGCGCCGGTGATATTTACTGTGCGATATTAGATATTTTAACGGTCGTTCGAACAAATGCGCAAGTATTTTCAAACGAGTGATTCACATTATCCAAACTGGATGTTCACAATGCAAACATGTTTATTTTCATGCTGCTTTTGAGAGATAATGCATAAAAGCCGTCTCTGTGATGCTTATATATATTCTCACTGATGTCCAATTCTCTATTGAACCGGTTCTTTTTAGTGATTCGAACGAACCGATTCGCGAAATCACTCGACGGTATAATTGATAATTTGATTAATAATACTGAGTGAGTCATAGTTTGAAACATAAACGGTCTATTTAAACGAATATTAAAATATAAATGCTTTTGTTATTGACGCCTTCAAATATATCAACGAACTAGCTCTTCAATTCAAGAGAACCGATTCGCTAAATGACTCGGAACTCAGATTTAGATTTTTATTTTAGACAGCGTTTATTAGTCATCGCACATTAATAAAACAGGCACATCATACATGGGGATTACATATGGTATAATATTTGCACGGAGATTAAAAGAGAAAGGTTACGATGAGTGTGCGACACTGTAACCGCATCACAGTCTGCAGTGCCGCATTCACCCGGTGCTCTCTGGCCTTCTGCCCGCTGTGCGAGTCAGATATATCGGCCTGGAGCCTGTAAACGCTCGCCAGTTGCACTTTCATAAAGGAAACGTTGAGATAAGCAGCTTTGCCTAATTCTAATGCTTGTAAAGTCTCCCTCTGCTCTCGCGTGCGCTGCGCTGCGGCGGGCGGCTCAGTCGTCATCCGTGACGTAAGCAGGGGGGGGGGGGCTGTCATGTTATTAGTGTGTTTTGAGGGAAGGCTGAATAGCGCTGCGCGTCTGCATTATCCACCATATGCGACTCAGAAGAAGGAATAAGCTAAAAATATTCTGCACCACACAGCCAGACTGAGGCCAGTGTGGAATGAGAGAGGTGCTTGGTTGTGTTGAATGTGTACCTGTACGTCAAATCTTGTACATTTTGAATGAGTTTGTTTTGTATAATGTTCTGTCATGCTGTAAAAGCTGGGGTTTACAGTCTTTAAGATACCACAAATGTCCAAATATTCATCAAACATGCAATTCAGCTATATTTTGTCTTGTGACAATACCCAATTTACACCGTGAAAAATAATAATAGGCTGTTACGAATGAGTCTAAATAATTTTTATTTACAATATTACACCAGCAGGCACACAATGTCATGAGACATTTATATTAAGTTAGATTTTCAAAATTCTATGTCTAGCCAGCATCTAAGGACGTTATTCTGATGTCCAATAACGACCTCAAATGATGTTGATATTTGGTGGATTTTAGGTTGTGTTGGAAAGTGACCCAAATCAAACGTCGAGCCAACATCATATAGACATAAAATACCGACATTTATTTGTCAGGTATGGCAACCTAAATCCAACATCTGATAGACGTCATAGTGGTCACGTCCACACGTTGTCAAGCTTTAACATCAATAGACGTTGATATTTGGTTTTTAGATTGCATTGGAAAGTGACCAAAATTCAAAGTCTGTCCGACGTTGGACATTGACATCGGTCTGACATTGGATATTGACGTCAATCCGATTTTCATTTCCACCCAAAATGCAACGTCCCCACAATGTTGGAGTAAAATGTCAATCTGATGTCATGTTGATGTCCTGTGCCTGTTGGCTAGTTATATTATTGCATTGCTTCTACTACGTATAGTGCTATATTTATTCTTTGTTTACGTATTATTTAGTTATTTGATTTATTTAGGCATATTTGAATCTTATTTTATCATATATTTTAATGTTTTCCCTCAATTTTGATGCCAAGCACCTGTAAATTATAAATGAGCAATTCTAGCATTTTGAATGTGACATTTGCTGTAAAAACTCAACACATAAATTTACATAAAAAGTTTACGTTAACATTATTTTAACTGTTTATATTTTTGAAAACAACTGACCACAGAGTTATGCGAGCAGAAAAAGATCAATCTGTACACATTTTTTACATTTTAAACGAGGAAAATAAACATTTGTTACGGATGTGACCAAAAAAATATCCAAGTTAACAGTATTTACTTTGCAGAAATTCTGTGAATTAAACTGCACAACCCAAGAGAAACAATGCTAATCAAAAGGTTAAGAGTCTGCTCACTATAGAACAAAAATTGTTGGTTTTATTTTATTTTATTTAACATTTTTGCATTTACGAGGGAAAAGCTTCGTTATGGATGTGACAGATGTAAATTGGCATTTGTGGGACTTTGGTAAATCAAATAAAATTGTTTGAAAACATTGACAGAAATTTTTTTGAGTATTTTTAAAGTACTATAAAATAAAAGCTTACACAAAAAATGTAGAAACGATTTCGCTATTTTGGTGAAAACTTGGCAAGATTGACATTTGCATGGAATTCCTGAAATGCTTTATTACAATTGTAGTTTATTTTTTAAAGTTAATAGAGTTTAAGCATAAATTGCGGTTTTATCATTTTAAAAAACATTTAATTAAATTAAACACATTTTAGTAGATATTTTTGGCCTTTTGTCATATAAGCAACTTATTGCATTGGGTGGGAGGCGTGCTTTGGCTCAAGGCCTTAGGCTGAGTTCCTTAGTGTCCCACCCGAGATATTGCATTTATACAACTGTTCGATGGCAAAATCATATATATAAAAAAGAAAATCAAACACGGGAGATTCTCAAAAACCCTTTTGTAAGAGTAACTACTTTCTTCTACTGTTCATAGATGCAGCTAACGATCAGAAAACGTTACTAGTTCACTAATGTCACTTTAGAGCTAGTATTTTAATGATTCTCTAGCACAATCTCTAAAATAATAACAATTTCGCTCACATTTTAAAATTATAATGCTGAACAAAATGGAAAATGCCACCAGTCTAGTGAGATTTCCCTGTGTTTCTCTGTTGCAATCGGGAGATCACAATAAATAACGCAGAAAAAGTCAGAGCAAAGCAAACACTACCAGATTACAATGGTATAAATAGAGCACTATAAAATACAACAGAGAGATCGACTTAAAATGCCATGTACCTGTTCTGTAATTATTTGGTTAGCTGTAGTTTGAAATGTATGCTGAGAAAATGCTGTTTTCTCCCCTAAAGCCTTACGTTTCATTAACATGGGGTGTCAGCGTCAACGCTTGATTGAAGACGTGTCTGAAGTAGGGGCTGACGCGATCATCATAGCAGCGTCAGCCAATGAAATTCAGTCAGCAATGGGCCACTGTCTAGCTAGTGTATTTGCATACAGCGATCTGATTGGCTGACGCTTGAAAAGCTGAGCTAGTCCCAACTTCTGCAGCAAGCAACGCCTCTGAAGCGGCGCCGACAGATCCACAATGCAGTTCGACAATGCCTGACGTCACCCTTTCAAAGTGAATGGGAAGCATTAATGCTGACGCCCTGTGTGAATGGGGCATTATCATGCGGTCTCTTTCGCCACCTTGTAGCGGAACGACTACCGGCTTTACTCTGCCCAGTATGACAGGCTGATGGCTGCCAATGCGCTGAATCTCTGAAGTTTTTTAAATAAAATTTTAAAATAGGCACTACCCTTATAAATAAACTGCATAGTTGCAATCTAAACAACTATATTCTCGCCTTAAAAGGCCTCAAAAGTACATTATGTTGTCCAACAGCTGCAATATTTGTCAAACTGTAGTCCTCTGATTGCCACACATGTGGGTGGAGTAATACACAAGGGTGATGAGGCTGTATGAGTGCTATCGAAGGCTATTAGCCAGTCAGATTTGAGAACCAGACAGAACTCTTGTGTATATATATATATATATATATATATATATATATATATATATATATATATATATATATATATATTTCCAACACTTGTCTTATTTCTTATTTGCAGCTTAATATAAATGTAAACAATATTAGTATTTAATTAAATTTTTAGTGCAATTAAATGTCAAAAACATTACATTCAGTTCGCACTAATTAAATAGTATAGTATAATATTTATTTGTTTGTTTGTTTATTTATTTATTCATTTATTCAATCTTATCCATGAGAGCCATGCTAAAGTCTACCCTTTTTTTTTACAACAGTAGCTATTTCAGATTTATTGGTCTTTAGCTCAGTGTTTTTGTTTGTTAACGTTACACATTTATTTGTTTTAGTTGGTCGCCACTGGGCAGTTTACAATCGTCAAACAGCCATTAGGATTCATCAAAATCTTACAATGGGTGAGTAATTACCTTTCTCTTTACTTAATGTATCTCTTTGGGCATTTGGATTTGCGGCATGAACACTGTCATTTTGCAGAAAGCACTGGTATTTTCTTCAGAGTGCAAATCTGGTCTCTCTTGATTATGGCTGGCAGTAAACACAGCACATGCACAGTTTGTGTGGGAGGCTGTGAACAGTCACTGCTGTCGCTTACGTAATCCACTCCCTGAGAGAAACCTGCAGCAGCTCCCAGCCATGGTCAAGACAGACTGTAAATCAGCACTGTCCACTATAAACCCTCTGAGCAGTTCAAGCATCTTTATGCATGTGTGAGCTTTCATAGAGGTGTGTGTGTGTGTGTACAGTATGTGTGTACAGTAGAGGTGTGTGTACACTATTTTATTAAAAATCAAATCATTAAAAAATAAGATATTACTAAGGGAATATTTGTATTATGATTTGCAATTGTTATGGTTTGTTATTTCACGTCAGTGCAACAGAAAATGACGCCTAATGTGTTTTCTGTTAGTGAACAAAACAGTAGGAAGTTAGACGTCTGTAGATTTAACAGCTTGCACTTTATTTTATCGTGATATGTCATGCCTTTAAGCCAAGTTTGATCTAATTTCCACTTCAAAGCTTGTTCTAATGTGATCTTGGTTGTTTCCCAGCAAAATATCTGTCCAAACAGCAGAGTGATGCCAAATCCTGTGGATTAAATAATGCTTTATTTCATAGAAACGCTTTTGATGAAATCACTCGATGCTGAACATTATTACTCACAATATTTAGAAGTTCTTGTAAATGTTTTACAAATCAATACATTTAAATAGATGTTTATATATTACAGTATCACATACAGTAATACATTTTCCATTTGATGATATTACAATTACGACTGCACAATATATTGAAAAATTATCGTTATCGCGATAATAGTATATAGCAGGGGTTCCCAACTGGTTTGGCCATGAGACCCACATTTTTACATGGTCAACAAGCCGCGACCCAAATCTTTAGGAACTATAATATAATTTTAGGAATTATAATTATTTATATTTATTTGTGAACATACACAAGTAGTGACAGATAAATTAAAAGAAAATCACCAAGACTTACAAATAATAAACTATATTTTATTGCTATCATTTAAAAAAATGTATGAAATTATAGAAATATTACAAAGTAAAAACAACAAATACTGTAAACAGTGGTTAGGGTAAGGAAAGGTTCAGTTATGAACTAAACTGAACTGTTAATAAAACATGTTGTCTGGTTTCTAAATGTCGTTTTAATTTAGAAGGTTTCATGCTCTCTTGTGAAAGCTCCTCGCTACAAATGACACACTGAGGCTTTAAGTATTTTTTGTCGTCAATATATGTAAATCCATAACTTACATATTCAGAGTCGTACTTGCGCTTCGACATATTTGTTGCTATAATTAAATTAAATTTCACATGTCAAACTGTAGGGTTGTCACGTACGGATTTCAAAATAAAAGTCAAAATAAGTTAAAATTAAACTTTTGTCATTTTTTTGTTGACTGCAAACAGTAGGTTTGTACCAAGGTTTTTTACATAGCTATTTGCTATTTGTGGCCTTCATGACAACTGTGAGGACAACTTTTGTACAACCCCAAATCAGAAAAATTTGGCACAGTATGAAAAGCTCTACTTTTTTTTTTTTAAAGTTACCTTTGCCAAGATCATTGACACTACCCTATACCATCACAGACCCTGGCTTTTGGACTTGTTGCTGGAAGCAGTCCGAATGATCCTTTACTTCTTTGGTCGTGAGCACACGGTGTGCATTTCCCCCCAAAAATAACTCAAATACTGATTTATCTAACCACAGTAAACGTTTCCACTGTGTGATGGTCCATCCCAGATGCCTCCAAGTGCAAGTTAATAGCGCTTCTGGACATTGTTAACATAGGGCTTCCTGTTAGCACAGTATAGTTTTAACTGGCATTTGTGTATGTAACGACGTATTGTGGTACTAGACCAGGGATGGGCAAACTTGATCCTCGAGGACCAGTGTCCCTGCAGAGTTTTGTTCCAACACTAGTCAAACACACCTGCTTATAGATATTTAGTGATCTTAAAGACACTGATTAGCATGTTCAGGTGTGTTTGATTAGTGTTGCAGCTAAACTGTGCAGGACACCGGCCCTCCAGGACAGAGATTGCCCACCCCTGTACTAGACAAAGGTTTGCCAAAGTACTCCTGAGCCCATGTGGTAATATCGCTAATAGATGAATGAGGATTCTTGATGCAGTGCCGCCTGAGGGATTTTAGATCACGGTTGTTCAGCTTAGGCCTGCGCCCTTGTCCTTTACACACTGAAATTCCTCCAGATTCCTTGAATCTTTAATTATGTTATACACTGTTGAAGATGAAATATCCAAATATTTTCCTATCTTTCTATGAGGAACATTGTTGTTTTTTAACATTACAATAATTTTTAATCGCCATTTCTTTGCTCCTAAAGCACTAGACCTTTCTTGGATGCTGCTTTTTTTACCAAATCATAATTACAATCACCTGTTGACATCACCTGTTTCACATCACATCATTATTTAACCAATTTATCTGATTACTAGCCCTAAACTGCTCCTGTTACAGCTTTTTTGGAATGTGTTGCAGATCTGAAAACAGGAAAGCATTTATATTTACAAATGAAATGTAGTTGACCAGACAAAACATGAAATATTTTCTTTTCATATTGTCTGCAATGAAATAAAAGGCAAAGTAAATTTAGAAATCATTATTTCTTTTATTATTTACGTTTTCCATACTTCCCCAACTTTTGGGGGATTTGGGGTTGTATAACTTATCAATTCATATTATATTATGCCTTAAATTCTGCATAATTAATGGCGTTGCCACCCATCATGTCACCTCAGCAAATTCTAGCCGCTGAACTTGGCATGCCTGCCGTGTTTGTGCTTTGGTTTTATATGGTTTGTGTGTGTTTTCAGGATTAAATCTTACTATTATGAATTACTTTGCCATCTTGTGCAATTAATACTACCCCAAACTGAGTGTGCCTCACACAGGTGAGTGGGTTTGACAAACCACCTGTAGAAAACTCTTTCATCTCTAACACTTTAAACCGACACTTTTGCACATTTGCACGTTCTTACAAGCAGCAAAAACACTGTGCATTTATGAAGTGTGCTTTACACAGGTGAGTGGGCTTGACAAACCACCTGCAGAAACACTCTTCTCTGTCTAAAAACATAAATACATAAATAAATAATAATAAATAATACAATAAAAACACTCCCCCTTACTCTAACCCTTAATCCTCTAAGCACTAGCAGTTTGTTTGTATAGTTATCGCTTCTTTTATGTACTACCTCTTCTTGTTGAATTGTTGAATGCCCCCTTAATTGCGAGTTGCGTGGGATAAGAGTGTCTGCTAAATTGCTAAATATAATGTAAATGTAAATGTACTAACGTTCTAAATGAAGTATGGCCTCCATGTCTTCCAATGAGTGAAATTATTTCTACATTTTTAAAAAGGATATAAAATCAGGAATTCTTTAGGGAACAGTTGTTTTTATTATTTCAGTTTTAATTTAATACAGAAAGGATACAACATTTGCCTATATTGTAAAACAACCTCGAACAGAAGTTAAAAGATTGCTGTAAAAAAACAATAAATAAATAAATACAAACACACATACCTACAAAATAAATAAATAAACAAACAAACAAATAAATAATGTTACACCAAATAACGAGTAGAAGTTAGGTTGGTAGAAATAAATAACTATTACATCTTGAGATCAAGTACATATAAACAGAAAAGTCGTACATTAGAAGGTAGAGACAAAAGATTTAACAATATCAAAAGCTATAATCCAGGACTTTTGGCTGAACTCCATGTATGCACGCTGTTGATAGTTCCACACAAATAATATCCAGCAAAGATAGGCCCCATTGACATTTCCTCATAATATGAGGAGGGATCCAGCGACAGACCAACATATAGCAGCTGTGAAGGCAGCTAAGAGTTAGTACTTATGTTGCATTGTGAGTGACATGTTAGAAAAATTATTTAGCGAAAAGCATACTGGAGTCAGTTCTACATTTGTCCTAACAAAAATGAAGCATCATGAGCCAGCTGATACCAAAAAGAATTGTGCAGGACATTCTTAATAATAATGAAAATAAGTGCCAACTGCCCTCTGTGAACATAATTTACAATCTGGGAAAGGTGATAAATGCATATAAAATCGTTTTTTAAGTGGATAAAAAGAGTCCATACAATAGTTTCCAATGTATCGTTTGATGATTTGGATTTTTGGAGGAGAATGAAATAGTGTCCAAAATTTAGTCCAAAAACAAAGATTGTATATCTCCTCTGATATCCTTAGATCAAACAGTAGTAATAGATAGTGGTTTGTTGGAATTTTTAGGAACCTATATGATTTTTAGAATAGGTTTTTATTTATTTAACCACTTTCAAGCTATGCTATGAATAAACAAAGTCATGCTGGCCCTTTATTGAACCAAAAGCAAAATGATTGCTCTTGAGCATCTAACGTTCTCTGATTTTTGTCTCCATATGGTTTTATCTGTTCTGTTGCTTTCTAGCAAATCAAATTCCTCAGTGCTCATAATAAAGCATTTCCTTTCCTGAAACACTCAGACAACCAGTAATGAAGTGCTGTGTTCATTACAACCGGTTGCTTGTTTCATATTACAGGGATAACTATTTGTCTACTGAGATTCACAAGTTGTGCATCTCAGAGCATTTTTCTGTCTCTCTGCTATATGGCTGTATTAATTATTAGTATTGTTTTTCCAAACGAAAATTGTGCAGCTGTAGAATTATTATTATCACTATTACTATTATAATTACCTCTATCATTGCGTATCACTTTCCTCTTCCCGTCCTAATTTTTATTTTAATTATTATTTTTATTATTATCATTATTACTATTATTATTACTGCTATCATTATGACTATTACTATTTGTCCTCTTCCTGATCTCCCACGCTCCTCCTTATTTTTATTATTAATACACTTTTGTTAATTAGTTTCATTTTTGTATTATTAATACTTTTACCATCTTTGATAATTCTCTGCATTATTGTTTAATTAGCACTGATAATACTAATGTACTTTTTTATAGTTTCTTTGCTTATATACTTCCAACCCCTCTTTACCTAGTTATTAGGGATGTAACAATGTTGTAAATACCGTCATACCGCAATAGCAATTTCTTTCAATATTACCATGGTTGTGACTCAATAAAATCATAGGTCTTTTGGTGAAGAGTTTGCTCAGGTGAATGGAGTGAATGGTAGGTAGCGGACACTACAATTTTCATCAGCCCAGGTGTGGCCATCATCCTTTGCGGTCTGTTGTCGCTACCGATCCAGTAATGCAGAAATGGAGTGTGCTGCTAGTAGCGGCAAAGAAAAGGAGCTAAAAGTGGTCGAACCTAAAGTGGGTTTTAAATCAGATGTGTGGAAGCATTTCAGTTTCTCTCTAAAAAAAACAAGAAAGAAGAAAAGGTGACAGAAAAAAAGGGTATGCAGGCACTGCCAGACTGTGCTGAAATACAAGTCAGGGAATACGACTAACATGATGGGGATTCTTTTAGTCAAGGGGACAGCAGAACACAGCACACTGCTCAGATTGATGGAGACATTAGCCCTTTTCACACATACAGACCTTTCCGGAAAATTGACGTCAATTTTCCGGAAAGGTCTGTATGTGTGAAAAGGGCTAATTGTGATTGTTGAATGACTGCATTCAGTTGGTTCTAATTTTTTGGACATTTTTATTACTGTACTTTCCATTTTTTATCCCTTATTATTATTTTTCCCTTCTTTTTTTTGTAAAAAAAAACAACAATAAAAATTACGATGTGTAACAATTTGTATTGTAATAGCGTTCATACAGACCTTTCCGGAAAATTGACGGCAATTTTCCGGAAAGGTCTGTATGTGTGAAAAGGGCTAATTGTGATTGTTGAATGACTGCATTCAGTTGGTTCTAATTTTTGTGTGAACAGGTCCTTTTTGAAAATACCGGTAAATTCGTTCTGGCTATTTTCCGGAAAGAGAAGTTGTAACATTACCGGCAATTTGCCGGAATGCTGCGCTGTGTGAATGCAGAAGGAAGATTACCGTAATAAGCGCGTGCACGTCTAAAACGTGCTGACGTGAGACGTCTGCTTTAGCCAATCACAACAGTCAGACGCATTTACGTCCGCGCGGTTTGTGAGAATAAAAGCCTTTGAATATTTTTCCAGACACATTTAGCTGCTAGAAGTTAGTCAGATCACGTTTATATGTTCATTTTAATGCCAACTCTGTAAATAATCATCGATGAGATGCTTATGATAAGCCGTTGTTTGTTTACCTTCAAGCTTTGCGTGTGCCTGTGAAACAGCCTGTGAGCGCCTGCACACGCACATATTATGAACATGTGATCCTGCGAAAGTTGTTCACAATATTGATCATCCACAGAGTTTGTAATTTAGTCAAATGTTTACAAATACAAGCGCAGCCGTTTAAAGCTCATTTGTGGTGAGTGATGTCAGAATTTACCAGTATTTTGGAATGGATGTGTGAATGCTCTTTTCCGGAAAATTTCCGTAACGTCCTCGCCTGTGTGAACAGCGCTTTTTTGAATTTACTGGTAAAGTCGTTCTGGAAATTTTCCAGATATTTACCGGTATCACTGTGTGAAAGGGGCTATTGACTTGTACCACCAAGAGACCTCTATCTCACTCATGGCTTGTCCTTTCGAGTGGTGTTTTTTTCTTTACATGGTTTAATATTTTTTGTTATTAAAATTGAATTATTTAAGTTCCTGTTTGAAAGTTTACAGATAGATAATTTGTATGTCATTGATCTGTTCAGTGTTGAGGTAACCTGAACATTCTAGCACTTTTTTTGAGTCTCTTCAATAGTTTTGTTTTTCCTTTAAATGATTCAATAAATACCGTACCGTGCCATTCATACCGAGGAATTACCGTATCGTGACATTTTGATACCGTTACATCCCTACTAGTTATAATTACTTTGAAACACACACACACACACACATACAAATATATATAAATGGCAACACAGTGGCACAGTGGATAGCACGTTTTCCTCACAGCTAGAAGGTTGCTGATTCTAACCTCGGCTGGGTCAGTTGGCATTTCTGTGTGGAGTTTGCATGTTCTCCCCATGGTTGGGTGGGTTTCCTCCGGGTGCTCCGGTTTCCCCCCACAAGTCCAAAGACGTGGTACAGGTGTTAGGTACACCTTACTAGTACCGGTTGGACCCCCTTTTACCTTCAGAACTGCCTAATCCTTCGTGTCATAGATTTAACAAGGTACTGGAAGTATTGCTCAGAGATTTTACTCCATATTGACATGATAGCATCACGCAATTGCTGCAGATTTGTCGGCTGCCCGTCCATGATGCAAATCTTCCGTTCCACCACATCCCAAAGGTGCTCTATTGGATTGAGATATGGTGACTGTAGAGGCCATTTGAGTACAGTGAACTCATTGTCATGTTCAAAAAACCAGTCTGAGATGATTCGCGCTTTATGACATGGTGTGGTATTCTGCTGGAAGCAGCCATCAGAAGATGAGTACACTGTGGTCAAAAAGGGATGGACATGGTCAGCAAATACTCAGGTAGGCTGTGGCATTGACACAATACTCAATTGTACTAATGAACCTAAACCGTTGATAAAAGGCAGGATGGTTTCATGTTTTATGCTTTCATGTTGTTGACGCCAAATTCTGCCCCTACCATCCGAATGTCGCAGCAGAAATCGAGACTCATCAGACCAGGCAACGTTTTTCCAATCTTCTATTGTTCAGTTTTGGTGAGCCTGTGCGAATTTCAGCCTCAGTTTCCTGTTCTTAGCTGACATGAGTGGCTCCCGGTGTGGTCTTCTGCTGTGTGATCTTCTGCGGTCCAAATCCCTTAAATCACCTTTCTTCCCCATTCTGATTCTCGGTTTGAACTGCAGCAGATCGTCTTGACCATGTCTACATGCCTAATTGCATTGAGTTGCTGCCATGTGATTGGCTGATTAGAAATTTGCGTTAACAAGCAGTTGGACAGGTGTACCTAATTAAGTTATGGGTGTATATAGTGAAATGTTTTTTATTGTGAACGCTATTACAATACAAATTGTTACTCATCGTAATTTTTTTTACAAAAAAAAGAAGGGAAAAATAATAATAAGGGATAAAAAATGGAAAGTACAGTAATAAAAATGTCCAAAAAATTAGAACCAACTGAATGCAGTCATTCAACAATCACAATCAAATGTTCTGATTTGCTGTAATGAAAGTATTTATTTACAATTAAACAGTATAACTCAAGATCATAATAGTTAAAACAAATAAATAAATAAATTACTAATAAATAACCTAATTAAATAAGTTTGCCTCTTTTTGAGGAAATTAGTTTTCCCAATCTAACCTTTTCCAACTTTAGAAAATACATGGTGTCCACAAGCCATTTCCAATGAAGTAGAATATGGCGCCTTGCTAATAATGAGGTAAAGGCTAAAATATCAAGTATTTAGAGTTAAACTGTGACCAAATCTTTGGAACCCCAAAAATGCCTACGCCTAAGAAGGTCGCTGGTTCAAGACCCCGCTGGGTCAATTGGCTTTTCTGTGTTTTCATGTTCTCCCCATGTTGGCGTGGGTTTCCTCCGGGTGCTCCGGTTTCCCCCACAATCCAAAGACATGCAGTACAGGGGAATTGAATAAACTAAATTGGCTGTAGTGTGTGAGTGTTTATGGATGTTTCCCAGTACTGTAATATATATAAATTGAATATGAATATATATAAATTGACTGTTCGTGCTTTTAAAAGCATTCACTTATATCCCTGTTTTTAAAAACAATATGATTTGAGGCCCCTGAAACACAGTTTGTTGTTCTGTACATTAATAGCTAAAAATAATAAAAGCTTTTTGTTAAAAAAAGTGTTATGTGTGTGTAAACAAACACCCCCTTAGAAGGCAACTGCCAGTTTGTGTATGTGTGTGTGTGTGTGTATAGATCGTGAAGTGTAGTAGATCGGCACAGCGTGTGTAGTGACAGATGGTGAAGCACCTCAGAAAGATTAATAGCCGGATTTTCTATTCAATCGGATCTTCCTGCAGTGAGGGGAGGGTGTGGTAAAAATACTCTGACCAACTAATCTGTGTGTGTGTGTGTGTGTGTGTGTGTGTGTGTGTGTGTGTGTGCGTGTGTGTGTGTGTGTGTGTGTGTGTGTGTGTGTGTGTGTGTGTGTGTGTGTGTGTGTGTGTGTGTGTGTCTGTGTGGGTTTGAGCATGTGCACCATTGAGACACCAGTGCAGTCACTAGGTGTTCTATAATTAATTCTTTAATTCCAATCAGTTCACTAATGATATTATGATAATTTGTTAACACCTAATGTCTGTCAGCTCATCTTATTTGCGTATTTGCTGCATTTCTTCACACACACTGAATAAGGTGTTGTCGGTGGTGTGATACAACAGATGGCAAATCAGCATGATATAAAAGCATTTCATTACTTTCTCATTTCTGTATTCTCTATTATACAGTTGAAGTCAAAATGATCAGCCCTCCTGTGAATTCATTTTTCTTTTCTTCTTTTCTTTCTAGATCTGTGTTTAAACCCCTTATAAAGTGATTTTTGCATTACAGGATCCCTTTAAGTAATTAATGATTTTTTAACAATACCAAACAAAATACCTGACCAAAAGTGACACAAGAGGCATGCATATTGTTAAAAAAGATGATGCATTTTAAATAAATGCTGTGCTTTCTATTCGTAAAAGAATCCTGACATCAGGGGTTACCACAACAATTGTGGAAAAAAAAATTGCAGCTGTTTGCCCAGTTATGCATAATATGGAAATATGGCATCTTGAATTGTTTTTTTTTTGTAGCTTCAAGCACTTTTAGACTCTAGATGGATGATAGTTTCAAACTGTTAGAAGCTCAACCAAAAACTATTATTCCCCTGTTGCATATAATATGTAAATATGTATTGTAAATATGATATTTATTATATAGATCCATTGAACATTTTAATGGTCTAGGCACAAAGTCTAGAGCACAGGGCGCAAACGTATTAAGGCTGTGTCTGAATCCACTTTTGCTATTTTAAGGGCAGAAAAATATGGTCTGCACCGGGGCACATTGTCTAACAGGATTGTGTTTATTCTCTTTAATAAGTTTGAGCATAACGTGCATTAAACCAATCAGAGTCTCATCTCCCATTCCCTTCAAGAGTCAGTTGTGTCGCGCCATGGTGCATTTGCTTGACATTGTAAGTGGAAAAACTGAACGCTGCACTAGCGAGAAAACAGTTAAACAGAGCATCTGCAGCACGAGGATAAAGAACAAGCCTCCTCCATTCAGCCTCTTTACTTTTACTCCTTATTCCTTTACTTTCGTGGATAAGTAAACAATGTTGTACGCACTCTTCTGGAGACATCCATTAGCCTAAATATTTAATCTTGTTTGTTCAGTGCAAAGATTTGTTTCAAAACTATTTCTAAATTCAATTCTAATTTCCAGCAAACAAATAAATGAACAATAATAACGAAGTTTGAGTTATATCCAAACACACCTGCCATGCCCCATATGGTGCAAAACCCAACAGGTGGACAAATCCAAGCTTGTTTTTATTAAAACAAATATAAATATGCATATAACAAATAATACTAAGAATAATAATAACATTATACAAAAGCAAATTGTCGAGAATAAACTGAAAAAAAGCCCCCCCGACATGAAGGTGGCATGGAGGCAGTGGTTTTTATATTTATGTAGAAAATAATAATTTTTGTAATATTTTAATTCTTTTTCATGGCGGTTCATTCCGCTGTGGCGACCCAAGATTAATAAAGGGACTAAGCTGAAAAGAAAATGAATGAATGAATGCTTTTTTTATTTGTAAAGATATTTGTGTATTGCTGTACATTCTGTGTGTATTAAGCAATGAACGCATTTAAGGCGCACAACTAACACACTCAGTGCTGGACTTTAGAGCAGCTTTTAGCTGGTCAATTGCAAGGTCTGTTTCAGTTTCTCAAAATAGCAACAACCCAACAATGCGCCTTAACACACCTCCTTTCTAGACCAGAACACCTATGAGTCCACAAAGTGGTGCAAATGGATTTGCTATTCAAAGAAAGTGACACAAAACGAAAATAGTCTGAAAATAGCAACATGTCGTGCCAAACACGTCTTGCACCTTATTGCGCCTGGTGATAGGGTCCTATATATCTCACACTGTACCTTTGTTTTCTTTTTTTTATGTTTTTGTTTCAACAAATCTCTCTTTTTTAATTTTACTAATGAAATATTTGGATGTATATGTTTTTAAATTTGATAAAATTTGACACAGGTAAAAATTGGACAGCTGTTTCATGCTAATTGCCGTTCTGCGCATTTATTCACTATGTATCTGTTGTTTTTTCTTTCTCTTTCCCAGTTCTTTGCCATCTTCGCGTTCGCCACCTGCGGTGGTTACTCTGGAGTGTTTCGTATGAGCGTGGAGTGTGAGAACCGCTCAGAGAGTGACCTGAACATTGAGGTTGAGTTTGCGTACCCGTTCAGGTCAGTGTTACACTGCCATTCCTGTACAATCAGAACAAGCGCAAAAACACAATGCTAAATTAATATTGATTATTGAGTTAGCTGTTAGGCGGCTCGGTGGCTCAGCGATTAGCACTGTCGCCTCACAGCAAAAAGTTCACTGGGTTGAGTTTCCTCCGGGTGCTCTGGTGTCCCCCACAGTCCAAAGATATGTGCTATAGATGAAATGGATTAACTAAATTGTTCGTAGTGTATGTGTATAAATGAGTAAGGATGGATGTTTGCCAGTACTCGGTTGGGCTGGAAGGGCATCCCCTGCATAAAACATATGCCAGAATAGTTGCGCGGTTCATTCCTCCATGGTGACCTCTGAAATAGAGACTAAGGGTGCTTTCACACCTACACTTTTGTTTCGGAACGTATCTCTATCCCAGTTAGAGCGGTTCGTTTGGCATATGTGAACAGGGCAATCGCGATCTGTTCCAGGCCAAAGTAATCGCTCCGAGATCGCTTGAATGAGGTGGTCTCGGCTCGATTGAAACGAACCCTGGAGCGGTTCAATTGCAGTGAGAAAGCGATCCGATCCGAGCGCAGTTATATCACAGTGTTTTATGGATATGTAATAGGCTTACGGCTATGAGTATGGCGGGACATTTCGGGAGTCTCCGGATGCCTGCAAACAAATGATGATCTCCCGGTCCTCAAATAGGCATCGTCGCATACCCTTCTCACTCCCCCCCACCACATCTCTCCTCAGACACGTCACGCGCGCTCCCTGTCAATCACCACCAAACCACCACCTCTCCTGACAGCTGCAAAATAAACCCTGACACTCTGACCAATGTAAGGAGAGTTTACTCGCACGTGACTTGTTTTAGCTCTTTTGGTCCGATTAGAAACTTTGCAGTGTGAAAGCGAACCGATTCAAGAGCAAAGAGCAACAATGTAACAATTGTAATCTCTGTTTCGGAACAACTGAATCGATTCACAGGTGTGAAAGCACCCTAAGCCGAAGGAAAATGAATGCGTTACTAAAGGCTCCTACACACCAGGACGTTTTTTGTTTGCGTTTATCGTCAGCGTTTTACGAGACGTTTTTCAAACCCAAGCGCTTTTCACTGGCGTCAAGCTACTGACACCCGCTTGTAACACAGAAGAAGTGATGGAGCGGAAGTTCACACGCTTGTTGTTAAATTTACTGGTGACTCGAACAAGCATGGATGGTTCAAGCAGCATCTCCAGCTCTAGCGATGAAGAAATGATTATTGTTTACCAGTGCAATAAGCAGCTCCATGTTCATATCGCCTCTGGGCTAGAGATGCGCGGATGGGCTATTATTTCATCCGCAACCGCATGACGAAATTCATCATCCGTCCGCCATCCATCCGCACTAACATTTTTGACCAATTTTTAAAACCGCACCCGCCCGCCATCTGCTGACTGAACTCTTTATTTGAATGGCTTATTCCTTTTTTTTATTAAAAGAATGTTTCTTTATTAATCATTATATAATAGAGAATGACTTTAATGTAGACATGCAGTTAATCCAAACGTGCAAGTCATTAATTGACGATGCTTTGAAGTTACGCTAAAGATACGAGGACGTTTCTTTTCACTTGATTCGATTCCTCGGTCCTTCAGTCTTTTCCTTGCGTCCTTCCCTCGTAAAGTTATCCCGGTGGGGTGGAAACACGAGGAAAGAAAGCAAGGAAAGGTAACGAGGATGCACAAATAAGAAATGAGAAGCACCCGAGCTCTCAGAATATCAGCAGTGAACTCTGTCTCCAATCGGCGCACAGGGACAAAAATAAATAAATAGCCTAAATTAAACGCACTGTACTATACAACTTTTTTTTTTGTAGCCTAATAGAAAACGCATTGACACATCATTTCAACATGCTGCTATTTAGCCTACTAATAAATGCCTATTTCACTTTATTTTTTAGTAAATAGATAGAATAATAAGTCATTTACATTATAGCCTAATAATGTTTACATTTGTAGTTGTCCATAGCAACCCCAAAAACGTACCTGCTTGCCTTGCACATCTAATTAATGGGCACAGTTTTTTGACTATTTTTTATTTATTTATTTTTTGCTGTGGATGTTATTGAGCTTGTAGAAATCGGAAACAACACAGTTCTGCGACACAGATAAACCTTTATTGATATCTCTATCAGACAATACCTATTTTATATGCCAAAAGAAACAACAGGCAGTAAAAAAAAATATTAACATAAATATCTTAATGTAGGCATAGGCTATAGTCGCATGCTTTGGCAAACAGTTGAAATTTTTTTAATAAAAACGTCATATCGTGCCTAAACCTTCTAGGCTCAGTCACCCCCACAATTAGAAATTAAATTAGAAAAACAGATATGCCATCCCTCTTTGAGCGAACATAGTCTGACCAGGCTAAAGTGCATGTATGACAAGTGCCCCAATAACCCATAGATTTAGGATTATCCCCATTCCCCTCAAACTTGAAGCATAACGAAATACTACGCCATTAAAGTTGCGACAAAGAAATTCTGGCAAAATAACCTTAGCCTCGGAACGTAAAAGCGAGGCCAACATGTCTAGAATAGAATAGGCTAAACCAATATGAACGTAAAGTTATCAGCTGACCGAACTCAAAAGTTTATATTGAACATATGTGTAGCCTAAATAACATAGGCTAATTGGTTTAATATGCCTGACCTTAGGTCTAGTTCGATTTTTTTCTTGGCACAATGCAGGAATAAAATAGCATCTGTGTCAGGATTCAGACGGGAGCGCCTGCATAGCCACTATAATGCGCCCTGCTGCACTGAAGGAGCGCTCGCTCGCAGCACTTGTTGCTGAAATGCATAGAATTCTCATGGAAAGGTGCTGTAGTCGTGGGAATGCCTGCCTTATTTCTCCCAAAAAGAAAGTAGATTTTGCTCTGAATATCCGTCTATACGGAAGTTTGTAGAGGAATACTTCTGTACACTTCATCCAGAATTAGTGTATCCAATTCCTCCTCCCATTCTGTGAAGTCAGTCCTAGGCTTTTTCGTTGGTGCGCCAGCTATGTATATAAAAACAGTACAACCGCCCGCCACCCGCCCGAATTTAATTAAAATATAATTTTTTCGTAACGTCATCCGCCCGATCCGCGGTTTATCCGCGGAGTCCGCGGCTATAACCGCCAACCGCGCATCTCTACTCTGGGCATCTTCTTCAATGTCCGCTCGCATTGACAGTTTTGCGCTTGAGCGCCTCCAAGTGCTGTTTACGTTAACTTTAGCAGCTCGGTGCACGTGAACAAAGGTGCCGATCTGATTGGTGGAGAAGGTTTTGACGCCTCGCGTCAAAACAAAAAAAACGAGCATGGGGCATTTTTTTAAAATGACACTTTTGCGCCTGGCGTTTTGCACGTTGGTGTGCACAATTACATTGACGCCCTTTATTTAGTTACGAGGCGTTAAACGTAGACGGAAAACGCGAGCAAAAAACGTCTCAGTGTGCACGGGGCTAAATGGGTTTGATTCACCCAGTTCACTCATGCTGCCTTAGGTCAGATGTACTGTCAGTTTTTACTCTACATAATAAATAGAGCATAGTAGACATTGCTATTTCTGTGCAGAATTTAGAATTGCCTCAACAGATGTTTACCTTGTGTGTTTCTTTACAGACTGCACCAGGTATGGTTTGATGCCCCTACGTGTAAAGGATCAGAACCCGAGCGACTCTTTCTGGTGGGAGACAACTCTTCCTCAGCAGAGTTCTTCGTCACCATCGGCGTCTTCTCCTTCCTTTATTCAATGGCAGCCATTTCTGTGTACATCTTCCTGTTGGAGAAATACCGCGAGGGAAACAAAGGAGCTCAGGCTGTGAGTCTTTATGCAGTCTCCATATCATGAGCCAGAGAGGCGTCTTGTGAAAAGGGTTCATTATTCCTAAAGATTTCCACTGGAGGAAATGTCACAGCATAACAGGATGTTAATGAAAGCATAATAATAGGTTTTTATTGTTATCCCAACATTATTGTGATGAGTATTCCACAATTATTTCACAATTATCCATGTTGTTGTTGTTGTGTAGGATTTCGTTGTGACAGCGGTTTTCACCTTCATGTGGCTGGTGAGTTCATCGGCGTGGGCTAAAGGTCTCTCAGACGTGAAGAGAGCCACCGACCCTGATGACGTCATCAACCTCATACCTGCGTGCGAACGAGAGGAAAACCGATGCAAAGAGCTGCACGAACCGGTGGTGTCTGGCCTGAACACATCTGTGGTGGGTACAGGTGTTTGAACGCTCATTTTAATTTAATTTAAGTGATTTTAATGCTGATCTTGAAATGTACAGAACTTTCTCTTTTTTAAATATTTCCCAAATGTTGTTTAACAGAGCAGAGAATTTTTCACTGTATTTCTTAGAATATTTTTTCTTCTCGAGAAAGTCTTATTTGTTTTATTTTGGCTAGAATTTTTTTTTTAACCGTTTTAAGGTCAATATTATTAGCCCCCTTAAGCAATATTTAAGCAATTTTGATAGTCAAACCATCGTTATACAATGATTTGACTAATTACCCTAACTTCCTTAATTACCCTAATTAACCTAGTTAAGCATTTAAATGTCACTTTAAGCTAAATACTAATGTCTTGAAAAAACGTCTCGTAAAATATTATGTGCTGTCATCATGTGGTTGGCAAACTGAAGCAGGATTTCCAAGGCAGGAATTTTGTCATGTTTGAGTCATGTTTGTTCTAAACATTCATTCATTCATTTTCCTGTCGGCTTAGTCCCTTTATTAATCTGGGGTCGCCACAGCGGAATGAACCGCCAATTTATCCAGCACATGTTTTACACAGCGGAGGCCCTTTCAGTTGCAACCCATCTCTGGGAAACATAAATACACACTCATACACTACGGACAATTTAGCCTACCCAATTCACCCGTACCGCAAGTCTTTGGATTTTGGGGGAAACCGGAGCACCCGGAGGAAACCCACGGGAACGCAACATGCAAACTCCACACAGAAACGCCAACTGACCCAGCTGAGGCTCGAGCCAGCGACCTTCTTGCTGTGAGGCGACTACCTACTGCGCCACTGCGTCACCCCTTACTACTTCTAATTGTAAGCTAATATCTCAAATAATACTGCTCATTCAAATCTTACACCACATACTAAATTCTGTTGGTTAAAAATATTGCAACCTTTCATGCTAACTAAGTCTTTCTTTATATGATTTAGCAGCTTTCACAGATTTTTTTCAGTGGTTTAGACAGTATAAATTGGAAAAAAAGCTTATATATATATATATATATAATATATATATATATATATATATATATATATATATAATATATATATATATATATATATATATATATATATATATATATATATATATTCATTCATTCATTTTCTTGTCGGCTTAGTCCCTTTATTAATCCAGGGTCGCCACAGCGGAATGAACCGCCAACTTATCCAGCAAGTTTTTTATGCAGCGGATGCCCTTCCAGCCGCAACCCATCTCTGGGAAACATCCACACACACATTTACACACACACTACGGACAATTTAGCCTACCCAATTCACCTGTACTGCATGTCTTTGGACTGTGGGGGAAACCGGAGCACCCGGAGGAAACCCACGCGAAGGCAGGGAGAACATGCAGACTCCACACAGAAATGCCAACTTCGAACCAGCGACCCAGCGACCTATTTGCTGTGAGGCGACAGCACTACCTACTGCACCACTGCCTTGCCCATATATATATATATATATATTAGGGTTAGGGTACATTATAGTACATTAACCATGCAAGTACAGCTAAATGACTGACTCAAAACCTAAGTGCAAACCCTCTATAGGGAATAGCAACTACTAACTGCATCATCCTTAATACAATCAGTAAGAACCGAAATTCAATTCATTTATTCTAATGTACATTTAGGATGCTCTCACAGATAGACTTTCGTTTCGGAACCTGTCTCGTTTGCCCAGATAGTGCGGTTCGTTTGGTTTATGTGAAACCACCAATCGTGCTTGGATCCGCGCCGAAACAACCGCTCCGAGATCGCTTGAATGAGGTGGCCTCGGCTCGATTGAAACGAACTCTAGAGCAGATCGATTGTAGTGAGAAAGCGATACGATCCGAGCCCGATTATATCACTGTGTTTTATGGATATGTAATAGGCATACGGCTATATGAAGAGAGAATTATGAATAGGGCGGGAGGTCATTCAACAGACATCCCAAGTCTTCCGGAAGATTCCGGAGTCTCCTACAAATGCACAGAGACTCCCAGATGCCCGCAAATGAGTGATAATTCACCCCTCCTCACCACATCCCTCCTCAAGTGGTGCTCACTGCAGAGCCTCTTGGGCAGAGCTGAGCTCCAGCAAGGGGGAGCTTGAGCTCCATCATCTCCTTCTTTGCACTTGTACGAGTGATATCACTGGGGGTTGGGGTTAGGGGTGAAGTGGGTGTACGCATTAAAATAGCTTATAGGAGGAGGAGCGAGAGCTCAAGCTCCCCTTCGCTGGAGCTCAAGTGGCTCTGCAGCGAGCTGTGTCTCTCCCTCCTCCCTCTTCAGACATGTCGCAGGCACCTTGTCGAACACCACTAAACCCCCCTACCCCCCACCCCCCCAACAGCTGAGCGAGACTGCAAAATAAACGGTGAAACTCTGACCAGTGTGAGGAGAGTTTACTCACACGTGACTTCTTTTAGCTCTTTTGGTCTGTTTAGAAACTTTGCCGTGTGAAACTGAATCGATTCACAGGTGTGCAAGCACCCTTAATCAACTTTACATGTGTGTGAGAACTGTGAAATACATGCATTTAAGTAACTCTCTGGCTGATTTCTGTGGTCCCCGCAGGCATTCGGGTTCTGTAATGTGATCCTGTGGGGAGGCAACCTCTGGTTCATCTTCAAGGAAACCGGCTGGATGGCGGCTTTCGCTGGCACCTACATGCCATCTGGAGAGAAGCAGCCAGCTCCAGACTCCTTCGGCCAGGGTGAGCCCAACTGAAAACTCATGTTAACTGAATTACTTTGCACTTTATGTTCATCATAGGAGCTTGTGTATTATCACTGCAAAGTTTACTAGCTGTTTTAAAAATGTAGAAAAGGATTGGTTTAATGTGAATCTTATGCTTAAATGTCTATATTTGGGACTATAAAGGATTTTGGTGACCCCTTGCAAAAAGTTTTCATTGGTGAAGATTAACCACAGCTAAAACAATACAGCTAAAACGCCGTCTTTCAGATGTGACGTTAAACCAAGGTTCCCAAGGACTGTCTGTGGTCGTTAAAAATACAAGGATGTCCTTCATAAAAGAGTAGGGGTTTAACCCTGGCGTCCTGGCCTAATAAGCCCACTGACCTCTGTCCATCCCATATCATAATTGGCTTCATCACTCTGTCTCCTCTAAACCAATCAGCTGGTGTGTGGTGTGCGGTCTGGCGCAATATGGCTGCCGTCCAGGTGGATGCTGCACACTGGTGGCAGATGAGGAGCTTCCCCTTAAAAATATGTAAAGCGCTTTGAGTGCCCAGAAAAGCGCTATATAAATGTTAGGAATCTTTAGAAATGACAAATGGGTATCACAACGCAAGATTCAATAATCTGTCATAACCAAAAATTCATAGTGTAATCTGAACAGGGCTTTAGAAAGAAACAAACACATCACTCTGAGTTAAACATGAACTACAAGACTGAAATAGAAAGTGGAATGAACTATCACATAATCTTATCATATTTTAACACCAAATTAATATCTGTTAACACTAGTAAATGGCAAACTTTCAGTAAATGCTGTAAAAATGTTAGTTCAGGTTAAGTTGATACATTAATTAAATCTTATTTTAAAGCATGACGATTTGTTATGTATTAAATTCAGGTGAAATGCCATTAATTCATATTGAAAGTGTTACAGAAATGAGAATACAAAAATTTGAATGGAAGTTTTACACATATTTGTTTATTTACAGTTGAAGTCATTAAAAGGCTTAATTAGGCAAGTTAGGGTAGTTAGTGTTTTGACTCAAGGTATCTCAGTGTGGTATGGAAACAGCTCAAACCAGGACCGCAAAGCACTTCAAAGAGTTGTGCGTTTAGCTGAGCGCATCTCAGGGTCTGCTTTCCCCTCCTTGCAGGACATCTATATTAAACGCTGTAAGAATAGAGCTGTTCAAATCTGTAAGGACTTAAACCATCCTGACAATTATCTATTCACTTTGCTTCCATCTAGAAAACGTTTCCGTAGCTTGATGGCAAAAACTGAGAGACTTAGGAGGAGTTTCTTTCCCCAGGCCATCAGGCTGCTAAATTCTTACCCGGTGTTACACATTACGTGATTTTTTCGTATTTATCATTGTAGTAGTCATATTCATAAGTACATCATATTGCTGCTATTCTTATTACCTTGTATAATTTTTTGCACATCTTTTTTTTGCACACTTTTTTTTTTTCTTTTTCCTTAATATTTAATTTTTGTTTATCTATACTTGCACTATCTCTGGAGCGGACCTGACCTAAATTTCACTGCTGGTCATACTTTGTATAACTATGTATGTGACAAATAAACTTGACTTGATTTGATTAGGCAAGTCATTGTATAGCAGTGGTTTGTTCTGTAGACAATCGAAAACAAACATTGCTTAAGGGGGCTAATAATTTTGACCGTAAAATAGTTGTGAAAAAGTTAAAAACTGTTTTTATTCTAGCTGAAATAAAACAATAAGACTTTCTTATTCTTATATAAAAAAATATTATCAGAAATACTGTGAAAATTTGCTAGCTCTGTTAAACATCATTTGGGAAATATTTGAAAAAATTCACAGAAAGGCTAATCATTTTAACTTTTTAAGTATATATAAGGTATAATGCCATTGCAAATCATGAAACTGAATTATCCTGCGGATAGGCTGCTTTTGGAGAATCGAATTGCATTATTATTCTTTAAAGTGCTATCATCATGTTTAATAATTTGCTGTATTTGACCAGGCTATGGACAGGAAGGTTATGGACAGGACCAGTATGCCAGCTCTCAGGGTGGATATCAGCCTGACTACGGCCAGCAGGGTGGATATGAAGGCGGTGGATACAATCAAGGAGTGTATGGTCAGGGAGAGCCCACGTCCTTCTCCAACGAGATGTGAATCCGGCCTGCAGGCTGAAGCTCTGCACTGGTATGTGACATTCTGTTTTTTTGTCTACTTTGATGGCAAACAATGCGGCACAAATATCATCTGATGCCATATCATCTGTCTTGCATATCTCCATGACTATCTTGTGGGCCGTGTGCAGTGTCCTGTGCATTTTACATACCTGTCAACATTGGGATGTGAAAATAACAAATTGCAAAATTGTCCTATCCACCTTTGTTGTTGTGTTTAGGGGGTTCACATGAATGGTGCGACCCATATTTACATTAGCAAAAAGCCCACCTCCAGCAGCGCAGGGGGTGTTGGAATGTTCTAAGGGGTGTTTGTGTCTAAAAAGTACACAGCACTCAGGAATAGCTTTTAAAAAAGAGCTTCCTCTTTCATGTTGCGATAAAATAAAACAGTTTTCATGCCAACTTGCTACTGTAAACAAGAGTTTTTCTCTAGCGACAGACGCTAGAGGTCATGGTCTTTAGTCTCATCATTAGAACAACCAACTCTCATGCAAAGAATCACCAGTTCGATCCCACCTCAGACCAGATTGGGTGCAGTAGGACAGATGGGTTACATGTGGGGGCTCGTCCGGGATAGGAATGAGGTTTAGGGGGATGAGTATAACAGAAGCTAGCTAGCGAAGTGCTATGCAGGTAAACCTCACTCCTCTGGCCTCAAAAGTTGCTCTAGCAACAGATCCTAGAGGTCATGGTCTTTAGCCTCCTTGTCAGAGCAACCGACTCCCATGCAAAGAATCACCAGTTCGATCCTACCTCGAGCCAGATTGGGTGCAGTAGGACAGATGGGTTACACGTGGGGGCTCGTCCGGGATAGGAGTGAGGTTAAGGGGGATGAGTATAACAGAGGCTAGCTAGCGAAGTGCTACGCAGGTAAACCTCACTCCTCTGATCTCTAAAGTTGCTCTAGCAACAGATGCTAGAGGTCATGGTCTTTAGTCTCATCATTAGAACAACCAACTCTCATGCAAAGAATCACCAGTTCGATCCCACCTCAGACCAGAGTGGTTGCAGTAGGACAGATGGGTTACACGTGGGGGCTCGTCTGGGATAGGAGTGAGGTTTAGGGGGATGAGTATAATAGAGGCTAGCTAGCGAAGTGCTATGCAGGTAAACCTCACTCCTCTGATCTCTAAAGTTGCTCTAGCAACAGATGCTAGAGGTCATGGTCTTTAGCCTCCTTGTTAGAGCAACCGACTCCCATGCAAAGAATCACCAGTTCGATCCTACCTCGAGCCAGATTGGGTGCAGTAGGACAGATGGGTTACACGTGGGGGCTCGTCCGGGATAGGAGTGAGGTTTAGGGGGATGAGTATAACAGAGGCTAGCTAGTGAAGTGCTATGCAGGTAAACCTCACTCCTCTGGCCTCTAAAGTTGCTCTAGCAACAGATGCTAGAGGTCATGGTCTTTAGCCTCCTTGTTAGAGCAACCGACTCCCATGCAAAGAATCACCAGTTCGATCCTACCTCGAGCCAGATTGGGTGCAGTAGGACAGATGGGTTACACGTGGGGGCTCGTCCGGGATAGGAGTGAGGTTTAGGGGAATGAGTATAACAGAGGCTAGCTAGCGAAGTGCTACGCAGGTAAACCTCACTCCTCTGATCTCTAAAGTTGCTCTAGCAACAGATGCTAGAGGTCATGGTCTTTAGCCTCCTGGTTAAACCACCAACTCTCATGCAAAGAATCACCAGTTCGATCCCACCTCAGACCAGAGTGGTTGCAATAGGACAGATGGGTTACACGTGGGGGCTCGTCCGGGATAGGAGTGAGGTTAAGGGGGATGAGTATAACAGAGGCTAGCTAGCGAAGTGCTATGCAGGTAAACCTCACTCCTCTGGCCTCTAAAGTTGCTCTAGCGACAGACGCTAGAGGTCATGGTCTTTAGCCTCCTTGTTAGAGCAACCGACTCCCATGCAAAGAATCACCAGTTCGATCCTACCTCGAGCCAGATTGGGTGCAGTAGGACAGATGGGTTACATGTGGGGGCTCGTCCGGGATAGGAGTGAGGTTAAGGGGGATGAGTATAACAGAGGCTAGCTAGCGAAGTGCTATGCAGGTAAACCTCACTCCTCTGGCCTCTAAAGTTGCTCTAGCGACAGACGCTAGAGGTCATGGTCTTTAGCCTCCTTGTTAGAGCAACCAACTCCCATGAAAAGAATCACCAGTTCGATCCTACCTCGAGCCAGATTGGGTGCAGTAGGACAGATGGGTTACATGTGGGGGCTCGTCCGGGATAGGAGTGAGGTTAAGGGGGATGAGTATAACAGAGGCTAGCTAGCGAAGTGCTATGCAGGTAAACCTCACTCCTCTGGCCTCTAAAGTTGCTCTAGCGACAGACGCTAGAGGTCATGGTCTTTAGCCTCCTTGTTAGAGCAACCGACTCCCATGAAAAGAATCACCAGTTCGATCCTACCTCAGACCAGATTGGGTGCAGTAGGACCGGTGGGTTAGACATGTAAAATGAATGCTATTATATTGTTTTTCTATTTTTTTTTTACAGGTCGCAGCAGGAGGACGGTCACATGATCAGCAAGCAGAAAATCTATTATTTGTTTCCGCTCTCTTCAGTGGGTTTAAAGGGAAGGGGAGGGAGGGAGTAAAGCACAAATATTAGCAGGGCTCCTAATAGCATCATAACCACAGGGAAACGCGTTGGACTCAGGAGGAAGTGACACCCATCAAATCCAGATCATACATCCTATAATGATGAGGAATAAACTTGAATATTCTACCAAAAAAAAACAAACAAAAAAAATGAATGAAACTTATGATGTATATGTTACATACAGGGAGCTGTTTAAATGAATTCTATATAAATATTATAATATAATTATAAATATTATAGTAATATTATACTGAATGTGTTTGTCTGTGTGGTGTAAATATGAACTATATTTCAATAGGTATATACTGTATCGTGAATTGGAACTGTCGCTTTTTATTTCGTGATGTCACTCGTGGTTATTTTCCGTATCTTAACATTATACCAACGTTATCGTTCCACCCACAGTAACAAACCTGACCTTAAACCTTGTATGTTTGTGTGTGTGTGTGTTTCCTTTTTTTTATTTGTGTGAAGCATTCGGGTTTGTGAGAACACAAAGTAGTTAAGTCAGTAGTCTTAGATGAATCTGCTAGGGAGAGAAAAGAATGGAAAGGTCTCAAAATGTGAACAAATTATGGCTTAGAGATTTATGTTTTGGGTTTAAACGTTATCATATGAAGCACATGTGTATTATCGATGCTTGTAGGACATACTGTATAGTGAACACTTAGTCATGGGTGCTCCAGTATTTGATGTTTTTTTTTCCAGTGCTGTGAAACACCACTGATGCTCTTATTCAGACATGAGTGTGAATGATCCCTTTATAATCTTGGTGTGTTTTTTTTTTTTTTTTGTTCGCACTGAAAAGAGTGTTTTAATGCAGTCTCTCTGCCTTTACATGAAGGTCCAGACTGCTTTCTTTCTCTCCCTTATTATATCATCTGATAATGCAAAATAAAGTCATGTTAGAGAACGACGTGTGTGCACGTTAATGATCCGGTGTGATTGTTTTTGATGGTGCTTTTAAGGTTTTTAAAAGGTCAGCATGATCAAGAATTGACCGAGACTTTGATTTCAGTATGTTGATGTACTTCCAGCTGAAATGGAATATTAAGTAGGGGGCGGGGCTTTCTTTTTGCGCATCATTGCCTCAGAGCAAATCATAGATTCATTCATTCATTTTCTTTTCAGCTTAGTGCTTTTATTAATCTGGGGTCACCACAGTGGAATGAACCGACAACTTATTCAGAATATGTTTTTTTTTTTTTCAGCGGATGCCCTTCCAGCTGTGACCCATCTCTGGGAAACATCCTTACACACTTATTCAACTCATACACTACAAACAGTTTTAGCTTTCCCAATTCACCTGTACCGCATGTCTTTGGGCTGTGAGTGAAACCGGAGCACCCGAAGGAAACCCAGGCAAACATAGGGAGAACATGCAGACTTCACACAGAAAAGGCCAACTGACCCAGCCGAGGCTCGAACCAGTGACCTTCTTGCTGTGAGGCGACAGCACTACCTACTGCGCCACCGCCTCGCCCTGTTTGAGGGTGGGGTTAGCTAACCTCACTCCACTGTGGCGACCCCAGATTAATAAAGGTATTAAGCAGAAAAGAAAATGAATGAATGAAGTTCCAAGTTAAAGGCTTTACTCTGATTTTTTTTTTTAAAGTAAAGTAACTAAATGTGTTTTACTGTGTAGAAAAAAATTGATTACAATAATGATATGTTTTGGATCAAGCTTAAACATCTAGAATTCTCTAGGAACGTAAACAGGAAAGAAGAAGCATGCTAATGCCTTTTAAGACCAGAAGAGGGAGACATAGTAAATTATGTATCGTAAATGAAAATTTAATGTTACACCTAAATGTCTAGACAAAGTTGTAGTTTGTTTAAATTATAGATACTAATTTTTAATTGTATTTACTTATTTATTTAATTTGATTTGGCATGTGTTTACATTTAAAATTACAATTTAGTTTTGTTATTTGACAAAATAAATAATAAAAAAAAATATTTTACAAAGAAATTTGCAGTACACTACCTGACAAAAGTCTGAATGAATATTGTGTCTGACTCCATCATGAGCTTGGAGGACTGCATCCATACATCTCTGACATGACTCAAATCACTTATTAATAAAGTCATCTGGAATGACAAAGAAAGCGTTCCTGCAGGACTCCCAGAGTTCATCAAGATCCTTTGGATTTTTCAATGCCTCCTCCTTCATCTTACCCAGACATGCTCAATAATGTTCATGTCTGGTGACTGGGCTGGCCAATCCTGGAGCACCTTGACCTTCTTTGCTTTCAGGAGCTTTGATGTGGAGGCTGAAGTATGAGAAGGAGCGCTATCCTGCTGGAGAGTTTGCCCTCTTGTGTGGTTTGTAATGTAATGGGCAGCACAAATGTCTTGACACCTCAGGCTGTTGATGTTGCCATCCACTCTGCAGATCTCTCGCACTCCACCATACTGAATATAACCCCAAACCATGATTTTTCACCTTCACCAAACTGATTTGTGTGAGAATTTCGGGTCCATTCTGGTTCCAAATTAGGTCTTCGGCAGTATTTGTGATGATTGGGATGCAGTTCAACAGATGATTCATGGGAAAAAGTCTACCTTCAGCCACTTTTCCAAATGATCAATCTGAAGTCAAGTTATTACTTGTTCCTCATACAACTGGGATACACGACAAGACTTTTGTCAGGTAGTGTATATGAGAAATAGTAAATTGACTCATTTCTACAGAATATTCTCTCTTTGTGTTAAAATAAATTGTAGAAAATTTATATAACTCACTAAATAAAAATGTTAAAAATTAAAAAATAAATAGACATAAACTGGCTGCATCAGGGGTGTGCATTATTTTACACTATAATTGTTTAACTGTATAATTACAGCAATTTTACACTGTGTATAATTAGAGCAATTTTGCATTGTGTTACAGATTAATTAGCCACAACATTATCTATCCAGAAACGGACAAAATTTTTGATGTCTTAAGATTTCGTCGTAGTATAAGTGTGTTTTACTGGTCTCCTGAGACAGAAAGTTGTGGTTTCCTGTTGGTGCCTTTCTGCATATGGCAGCACATGTGTTATGATCACTCACTTGTGTTGCCAAAACAAGGCCCCTCAGTTTGTGTGTGCGTGCGTGTGTGTGTGTGTGTGTGTGTGTGTGTGTGTGTCTGCCCAGTGAACCGGTAGGAAAAGTCATCAAAAGTGCCTTAAAGTTCTTATGGCACAGAATATTTCCACACTGCCACTTCAAATTAAACTGTTAACCGTATAGTTTCCATGAGATCTCCGTCTCTCTCTCTCCTGTCAGTGTCGATATACTGCCTGCAGATCAGGGGAAAGAAACCCATTCCAGATGGCAAGCATTAACAGTACGTTTCCCCATCAAAACCATTTTGTCGTAACTCCTCATAGATTATTTTCATTGTGCTGTTATTAAAAAGTATAATACACATAAACACATCAGCAAAAATGTCTGTTACTGATATAATTCACTTTTAAAATGCTTATTTACTTGAATCAATGGCTCTATGAACATCCACAGAACATTCCAGATGAACAAAAGGTTCTTTATAGTGAAAAGTATTATTATTATTATTATTATCATCATCATCATCATTATTATTATTATTATTATTGTCAATATTATCATTATTATTATTATTATCAATTTTATTATTATTATTATCATTATTATTATTATTATTACCAATTTTATTATCAATATTGTTATTATTATTATCAATATTATTATATCCAATTTTATTATTATTATCAATATTGTTATTATTATTATCAATATTATTATTATTATTACCAATTTTATTATTATTATCAATATTGTCATTATTATTATCATCATTATTATTACCAATTTTATTATTATTATCAATATTGTTATTATTATTATAAATATTATTATTATTATTATTATTATCATCATCATTATTATTATTAATATTATGATGATGATGATTATTATTATTATTATTATTATTATTATTATTATTATTATTAGAGTTTAACAATTTTACTTGAATGGGGACATGGTGGCCCAGTGGTTAGCACTGTCGCCTCACGGCAAGAAGGTCGCTAGTTTGGGACCCGACTGGGTCTGTTGGCATTTCTGTGCTGAGTTTTCATGTTCTCCCTGTGTTGGCATCGGTTTCCTTCGGGTGCTCCGGTTTCACCCACAGTCCAAAGACATGCGCTATAGGTGAATTGAATAAACAAAAGTGGCCGTAGGGTATGTGTGTGAATGATTGTGTATGGGTGTTTCCCAGTACTGGGTTGCAGCTGGACGGGCATCCACTACAGTACATTAAACATATGCTGGATAAGTTGACGGTTCATTTTGCTGTGGCGACCCCTGATTAATAAAGGGACTAAGCCGAACAAGAATGAATGAATGAATAACATTTAAAAACTGTGACATGCATTTGACATGTCATGATAATAATAAAAGTTATTATAAATAATATAAATTATTATTATTATATCATGTTTATAACCATATCATGTGAATATGTTTACATTGTGGGGTGAATTATACATTTAACATGATTATAAACATGGTCATTTGGTATAATAATCATGTTTATTACCATTTTAAGGGGATAATTCACTCAAAATGAAAATTTACTCACCCTCAATTTGTTATAAACCTTTATGAGTTTCTTTTTTTCTTTTTTTTTTTAACACAAACAAATATAGTTTGAAGAAAGCTGAAAACCTGTAACCGTTGACTTCCATATTAGCTAAAACATACTCTGGAATTCAATGCAGGTTTTTAGCATTCTTCTAAACATCTTCTTTTGCGTTCAGAAGAAAGGTGAACTATCCTTTTAAGTTTGTAAATGTATAATAATAGCTCTATATACATATACAGCTGAGGTCAGAATTATTTGCCCACCGGATTATTAGCCCCCTTTTTATTTTTTTCTTCAATTTCTGTTCAACTTCAACACATTTCTAAACATAATAGTTTTAATAACTCATTTCTAATAACAGATTTATTTTATCTTTGCCATGGTGACAGTAAATAATATTTGACTTGATATTTTTCAAGACACTTCTATACAGCTTAAAGTGTAATTTAAAGGCTTAACTAGGTTGATTAGGTTAACTAGGCAGGTTAGGGTAATTAGGCAAGTTATTGTATAACGATGGTTTATTCTGTAGACTATCGGAAAAAAAGTACCTTAAAAAGGCTAATAATTTTGTCCCTAAAATGTTTTAAAAAAAATCAAAACTGCTTTTATTCTAGCCGAAATAAAACAAATAAGACTTTCTCCAGAAGAAAAAAATACTATCAGACATACTGTGAAAATTTCCTTGCTCTGTTAAACATCATTTGAGAAATATTTAAAAAAGAAAATAAAAATGCAAAGGGGGCTAATAATTCTGATTTCAACTGTATATATATATATATATATATATATATATATATATATATATATATATATATATATATATATATATATATATATATATATATATATCTATATTCTTGGAGTTACATTGTGTTGTTTAATTGTCCCTTTATTTATTTATTTATTTATTTATTTATTTATTTATTTATTGAGCAGTTTATAACATGTAGGTATCAAGGAAACTTGCCTTTCATTTTGCAGCTAATTAACCCCCTCTTATAAAATTCTCTTTGTATGAGTGTAAACAGTGAATACATTTTGATTTTGAGATAATTATCCCCTCAAAATGATAATGACATGATTATTTGGTATAATAATAATTATTAATGTTATAAATAGTATAAATTATTTTTAATTTTTTTTTCAAAATCAAAATGTATTCACTGTTTATTCCCCCTCGATCGAGTTGTTTTAAACCTTTATGAGTTTCTTTCTTCTGTCAAACACAAAATTTGTTTGAAGAAAGCTTAAATTGCTCTATATTAGGAGAAACAAATACCATAGAAGTCAATGGTAATAGGTTTTTAGCTTTTTTGTAAATATCTTTTTTGTGTGTGTTCAGCAGAAGAAAGACAATAAAACAGGTTTATAACAAATTAAGGGAAAGTAAATGAAGTCTGTTAACGTATAATAAATATCTATAAATATATATATATATTTCATTTTGTACCTAATATAACTTCCTCAAAATTCGCGTTGTAAAAAAAGGCGTCTTTCAAAGACAGCTCAGCACTGTTCTGCTGAATGAGAAAGTTCCACCACTCGCAGCCATGCTTTTACTGGCTGTGTTTTAAACCGTAGTACGCTGCCTGCCTAGGCGACACTTCTTGAAACTTGTTGCGTCGAAATGCCGTCATAATTTTGTCTATGTAGGCAGCTCACGTGTTATTATTAGACACAGAGCAGTGGCCGCTCTCTAGTGGTTTAACGCAGCTTCCCAGCTTCTCTGTGATTTACCCTCAAGACAGCGCATAGTATACAAAGCCAACGCCCCACACACTCACACTTTCCCCTCGCAGTGTTCACTAGTGCTCTGCGCGCTCCAGCGACACACGTCCAGGAAATTCATGAAGCAACCGAACTCGGCGTAGGAGTTAACGGATTTAGTACATAACTACGCTTTCATTGTCTTTCACCAGAAGAAGTCTTTTAATTTGTGAACGTTTGCTGAAAAGGACACCCAGAAAGCGCTATTTATTAGGAAACATTTGCAGAATGGCAGAAACTGAAGGAAGTCCGTTTGGAGGCTGTTTGGAGAAACTGATGAACTATGCGCGGACTCGAAAGGGGACGATACTGGCCGCCGAAATAGTAAGTTTTCAACACGTCGGTGTATTTTATTTAGCCTTTATTTCATTTTGTGAGGCGTCTGATAGTCACGCAGAGCTAAACAAAATACTGGCGTGACATTATGAACGGTTGCTATGGAGACTCACTCGGTGAATAAAAATAATTCGCCCATGTTGATTTACATTAACACACTTGAGTTGCGGAGAACTTAAAGGAATTTATTTATTAATTGAAGCATAGATATGAGATATTGCTTTCATGTTACCAAGCAGGCACAAACCCAGCAAACACTTTTGTGTTTAATAGACGTCTAACGTTAATATACATCTAAATTGAGACCACTTGGCTAAAACAAGGCTAAACTTGGGCTGTGAGTGAAAATCTAATAGACATAGCCCAAAACTAGTCTTCTCGTCACATAGACATCTTAACGTTAGACAGACTGTATATGTGCTGTCATTCATTTCTGTTTATTTGATGACTAGTTGTGGCCTATTCTTTGACGTCTATCAGATTTTCACTGACAACCTAAATATAGCCAATGTTTAGACGTCTATCAGATATCTATTAGACATAATTTAAAAACAAAAAAAGCTTGCTGGACCATCATAATGTTATTATGAGGTTAGATTTAGGTAGGATTACCACTTTTAATACAAAAAATAAGGGACGCATACTGCAGCGGTTGCCACATCCACAATCACAGGCCCAATAGCATGCCAGTTGTGGTAAATCACAACAACAGCAAAAATGTTTTCAGGAAAGTGTGAAAACTTGGACATTAAAATAAACTGTCTTTTATTGAAATCTGTGTAAACATATGCAGTCAGTCTTTCTCTTTTACAACTCTGCAGCACTGATATAGCTGATGTTATGTTTAATAGTGTGGTACACCTGTGTTAACTAAACCTAGAGGAGAGGAGAAAATACTAATGAACCTAATTTTAAAGGGCCATGAAACCCCCTCGTTTCAGCAGGGTGTTTTCACACCTCTACTTTGGAAAAAGTCAGAAAAGTGGGCGTGTCCAGGTCTGTTTAGGGGGGAGTGTCGGAGGAACTAAAGTGGGATGGTGTGGGAGTGTCTATTTGGGCACGCTCGAGTTTCAGAGTCAAAATACACACACACAAACACACACGGGAGAAAGTAATGGTGTTTACATGGACATCTGTAGTCGAATTATTTGCCAAATTATTAAATGGTGGACTTTAACTGCAGTTTGGCTCTTTCATTCAGGGAATTCATTTATGCCCCTCGCGACAAACGAGATATTTTATTCGGGGAACTGATCTAAGCGTGTATTTTTCATGCAATGTTTGATACCGCACGGCGAATGAGAGAAAAAAAACCCTCCACATTTCCCGGAAACTTGGATGCACACAGCAGGTAGCGTCAGAAAGCCGCGAGTGTTATTCCGGCCACAAAATGCGGTGAAAACCCTACACGAGGTTAAAGTTTGGTTGTAGTGCTAACATGTTTACACTCGGTGCAATAGTTAACTTAGTTCGATACGAACAAACTGAATAAACAAAGAGCACTGGTCGCTCACTTACCAAATCTGTAGAGACAGGACAATCACCAGCAACTAGAGCCGCGTCTTTATTAAGAGGAGACTACAAGCGAATCCGGATCTCAGCGTTTGCAGATGAGAACACCTCTCAGGTAAACAATGTTCCTCCTTAGACACGTAAGTTATTGTTGTCGAGTGTCGCGTACACTGTTAATCCACACGTGACTCCAGCTGAGCTCTCACAGAGAAAAAATGAAAATGAAACTGAACTGCAGCAAACTATAAAAGCAACACTTCACGCTTGTTTTGCCAACACAACGTGGCGTCTCTGTCGTCTAAACACTGTGACAGTAATGAATATTAATGAAGTTGCACAATAGAGCGCGCTGATTGGTTTGATTCAAGCCTTACTCATGCATTAATGCATCACACTGTAAGATGTAATAAGACACACTCTGGCTCAGACGTACAGTCTGCACGCTGGAATACACGCTATTATGTCATAATAAAAATTCGCTTCAAACCGGAAGTACGAATTTGCTTGAAATAACGCAAAAACAACCAATTTACACTTTTTAGTGAAATAAAGGTATCCTAATAGTGTTTTTAGCAGTGTGGGACACATATACGACTGTTAACAGCTCAAAAAATGCGGTTTGGTGTTTCGTGACCCTTTAAAGAGTGGTATTGATAACAGATTTGGGCTAAAATATTTGTCATTATTTGCAGCAACAACTATTCAAACATTCAAACAGCACACAAATAAACTAGATACAAACATTAGCTAGTAAAGTTTTCGCCTATTTCTATTTTAAAAATATGGAAAGTTGCAATTTACTAGCTTAATTTCCTTACATGAGCATTATGTTGTTTATTAATGTATTAAATATAATTTTTCATGTAGTAACTTAATGCTTATGTGCCTGGCTTAACCTTAAACAAATTATAATAGAGCGAAAGTGAAAGTTAATAATGAGGAGGCTCATCTCCCATTCGCGTGCTGTAGATGCTCTGTTTAACTGTTTTCTTGCTAGTGAAATGCTCAGTTTTTCCACTTACTCTTACTTTACATCATGTAAAGAGCAAATGCGCTTATGGCGCGACACAACTGACTCTTAAAGGGAACGGGAGATGAGACGCTGATTGGTTTATTCTCAAAACACACCTATAATAACTCATTGTATACCTATGAGTCCCTGACATCCTACAACAGAGTGTGTAATACAACTTCAAAGTTTGAGCATAGATCTCATCATTTCCTCTTTGAAGACTAGAAATAGATTTGAAGAAAGTGCCAGAAGTTTCTCCAAATACTTACTCATGCAGCTGTATCTTGTATGGTAGCTACAATACGACTTTCAGTTGTACAAAACCCCCATTACGGGCCCATTTGAAACTTCACACTCACACACAACACAAGTGTGTGTGTGTGTTTTGGGGAGGAGGTGGCATGGAATGCAGACCATGTGCTTGATGGTGTGTGTGAGGTCAGAGTGCATGAGGGTTCACCCAATCTGCTGGAGAGCCAGGCTGCTGTACTCTATCAGTCATCACATGCCTCAGTCTTCAGAAAGCAGAAGTTGTGGATGATGACTAAAGACAAAGAAACCTGACAAGCAAAATGAATGTTACGTAACAGGCTTTGAATACCAGAGAACCAAAAGTAAATCACTTAGTTTTGTGTTGTTCCTTAGGGCATACTCACGCTATGCTACCCGAACCGTGTTCAGGCCCGTTTCCTGGATCATTTGAGAAGTGTGAGTGCTCTGAATCGGGCTTAGGCATGGTTCACTTGGCCGACCCTGACCCGGTTGGAAGAGGTGTGCCTGAGCACGGTTCACTTGGGCTTTGGTACGCTTGTGTGTGTGCAAAACGTGCCTGAACCCAAAAATGAAGACGAGAGGTGACTTTTAAGGGACTGTTTGATTTGGATTAATTAATCATTCTTACTGTTCAATGAACGCAAATTGACGTAGTTTAGTAAAGACGCAAACCCCTCACTGCACAACAGCTGCACCTTCAGCAAACCTCCTAATTCCTGCAGCACGAGGACTTTATGATTGTTTATGAGCGTCAAAAGGGGCTGATCTGTTCGGCGAAATATTTGACTGCGTCACCGCATATCACAACTTAAACAATTTAACTAAAGAAAACTCAGCTGGGCTGAGCGAAAGCGCTTACTGAACAGGGCACCATCGATGACGTAAGCATGCCCAGGCCTGAATGTAAGGGCCTACTCACACTATGCCATCCGTACCGTGCCCAGGCCCGTTTCCCGGATCGTTTGAGAAGTGTGAGTGTGCTGAATCAGGCTCAAGCACGGTTCACTTGACCGGCCCTGGCCTGGTTGGAAGAGGTGTGCCTGAGCGCGGTACACTTGGGCTTTGGCGCGGTACGCTTGTGTGTGAGTGCAAAACGCGCCAAAGCCCGAAACTGAAAGCGAGACGTGACTTTTAAGAGACTGTTTCATATGGATTTATTAATAATTCTTACTGTTCAGTGAACGCAAACTGCCGTAGGTTATTAAAGACGCAAACCCCTCACTGCACGACAGCTGCGCGCCTTCAGCAGACCTCCTCATTCCTGCAGCACGAGAGCATTATGATTGTTTATGAGTGCCAAAAGTGGCGGATCTGTTCGGCGAAATATCTGACTGCGTGTTCCCGCATCCCTAAGGACAGTTTGGCGAAATATTTGATGGCATATCAAACGACTGAAACAATATAACTAGAGAAATCTCCACTGTGCTGCTGAGCGAGAGAGCGCTTCTCACTGAACAGCGCAGCAGCGATGACGTAAGCGTGCCGAAGCCCGTTTGTGGTGTGAGCGCGGGCCGTCGGGGGAGACGGGAGGGGGGACAAGCGGGCTTTGGCCCGATTCGAGGCAGCTGTACCTAGTGTGAGTACGGCCTAATATATGTGCGGGCAGTCAGGGGGAGACGGGAGGGGGACAAGGGCGCTTTGGCTCGGTTCAAGGCAACTGTACATAGTGTGAGTACGCCCTTAGACCTTATCTTTCATGTAAGGTTGGGCATGGCCTTTGTAACTTGAAGGGTCAGATCACTCAAAAATGAAAATGATGTTAATTACGCTCATGTCATTCTAGAGCTGCACAGTTAATTGTAAAAAGATCGCCATCTCGATTCAACCCCCTAGAATTTAGCATTACTACGATTCTGTCAATCATATTTTCAATTTCAGGAGAGAAGCAAATGCGGCCGCACAAGTCTTCACATTGTTTTACATACGTTGTTCAGCTATGTGCCCACCTCCAAATGGTGTTGAAAAAGTCACATGCTGTATTTATAAGATATAATTCACCAAAAAAAAGTAATTTCTTCATGTAATGATTTATTTGCGACCGCAAAATCACACGTGACGTGAGCTGACCGTCAGCTGTTACCACAGAGAGTCGGTGGCTGTCCTCGGCGCCCGACCACGACTCAGGACACTGTTCATATTTCTGCCGCACCACAGAGCGCCATCTGAATAGTTTCATTTTAAATAGCATGTGAATGTGCGTGCCTGGTGTGCGTTACTATCAACTGTCATGTGCGCGATGTGTTGCGATCCGCTGTGTGACGCCCTGTCTTCTACATTCAGACACATTCATATGTTATGTTTTACCTTGCATAACAATTATGGAAGCAACAATTAAAGATTTTAGTTGTACGATTATATAGCCTGAAGAATAATCACTATTATTACGTCTAATGTAAATCTAAGCTTTATATTAGGTAAGTATTTAAATTAACTGTTGTTATCATTTGCGTTCATACATGCATAATCATTTTAATAATGTGTAATAATTCGTCTAACATATCTTTTGTTTACATTGCACTGAAAGCCACGCACAACTCTCACGGCTACGGCGTGAGATGTTTTCTACTCGGTGCGTCTGCGCGCATATTGGCATATATTCTATTATTCGATTATATTCGCTGCTATAGTTAATCCAGTGTGCATGCGTATTAGCTTTGGTGTATAAGCTCGGAACTTTAGCGCACAGCTGGCATAACTTTGTTTAGGTGCAGCAGTTTCGTTCTGTGCAACAAAAACATGACATTGAGAAGCCTTTACGATTAAGTATCCGAATGTTTTTGGCTGCTTCCGCCTCTCGCTTAATGTCAGGTGACTCACGCTTTGCACAGTGACGCACGTCACTACATAACTATAGCGGCCGTTTATTGACTGAACTAAATTTATTTTTGAAGTCTTGGTCACACTTTTCGGAGGGCCAGAACAAATTGCCGCGGGGGCCAAATTTGGACCGCGGGCCACCAATTGAAAATAGTCAGACCTTACTGTCCTAATTAAATAATTAAAAATCAAGACATGATCATATTTTATTTTGGTAAAATAAGCATAATCTAGAGGCCTTTGCCTTTCATATAAGCCACTTCTGACACCAAGTGATCAACTAGAAGTCAAGGTATTATTTGTTGTTCCTAAAACTTGAATAAACGACAAGACTTTTTTAGGTAGTGTATAATGAATTTAATTAGAATAGAAACGTAAAGATTTGGAATAACCCAGATGTAAACAAAATGCAGAAATATGCAATATATGGACAACTTAAAGAAAGTAAAATGACCCAAATTTAAGTCAACTTGAAGAATTACAAGGAATATTAAAAAGGAAAAAATAAACAAATATAGACCAGTTATTAGTTTTAGTTTAATTTTTGGAAGAAGTTTACCTTTAAACGTTTGAAACATGAGCTGAGAGATAGAGAGAACGATCCATAAGTTGACCATGTTTTTTGCATGCAAGACAAAAGATTGTAAGAGACCTGCATCATAAACCATCCTGGCTCTATCATATGTTATGCTCTAATGAAGCTATCCTGAGTTCACCACATTTTACAAGCTCAACTTCCTGCGTCTTGTTTAAATGGACAGAAATGGACTTTAAATGAATTTTTAAAAGTGAAAATGACCCCATCAACTACTCTCCCTTATGTGAGTTTAAACATTAATGAGTTTCTGTTGAACACAAAAGAAGATATTTTGAAGAATGCTGACCCACTGACTTCTATAAAACTGTGGATGTCAGTGCAACAAGCAATTTTCAAAATCACTTCTTTTGTGTTCAACTTTAAATAAGGTTTGAACAAGTGAAGGGCGAGTACAAGATGACAGAATTGACAATTTTTTGGGTGAACTCTCACTTTAAATAGACGTATATACAGGCTATGCTGTTAATCTGAATTTGTTGCATTGTTTATCTGGAAATCAAAAGCCTTCTTTAAGATGCCGTCGAGTAACTAAAAGTACACTGTTGCACCAGAAGCAGTAATAGCACGTTATATAACTAATGGATGGTTAAGGTCATAAACGTTGGACATGATAGTCTCATTTTCCAGAGTTCATTCAGACACACCCACCTCCAAACATGTAGATTCATGACACACTTTAGTGTCTTAGAGTAAGTAACCATGCGTGCTTGGACTGAGACTCAGATGAGTGATGTGCTCTATAGCCCCACATGGAAAGAATATATATATATATATATATATATATATATATATATATATATATATATATATATATATATATATATATATATATATTAATATAGGTTTTGATATAGGTTTTTAATATATTTAACATATATAAAATTGGCAGTTTTCCTATATTATATGTACATATAATATAGAAAAATGGCCAATTATATATATGGCTGATTCCAGCGTTATGGATGTGACATTTGCAGTAAAAATTCAAAACATAAATTCGCAGAGAAAGTATACGTTAACATTATATTGAATCATCTGTTTATATTTTCCAAAACAACTAACCACAGAGTTATGGGATCAAAAAAATTCAATCTGTGAACATTTTTATACTACATTTTATACATTTTTTTTTATACATTTTTATATATATTTTTAATGAGGAAAATAAACAAGCGTTATGGATGTGACAAAAAAAGTCTGCGAGTTTACAGTATACAACATATTTCGTAGAAATTCTGTGAATTAAACTGCACAACCCAAAATAAATAATGCTCAACAAAAGGATAAGAGTTGGCTCTTTATAGAACAAAACTGATTGATTTGATTTTATTTTGACATTTTTGCAGTTTTGAGGGAAAAGCTTTGTTATGGATGTGACACTTTTTCGTTATGGATGTGACGGATGTGGTAAATCAAATATAATAGTTTGAAAACATTGACAGACACATTTTTAAGTATTTTTAAAGTACTGTAAAACACTTGCCTGCGCAAAAAATGTAGAAACGATTTCGTTATTTTGGTGAAAACATTTTTCTTTTCATGGCAAGGTTGACATTTTCATGGAATTGCTCATATATATATATATATATATATATATATATATATATATATATATATATATATATATATATATATATATATATATATATATATTCAGGGCTCGAAATTAACTTTTTTACTTGGTAGCACCGGTGCTCCCAACTTCAAAAATTTAGGAGCACCAGAAAAAATTAAGGAGCACCCACCACAAATGATTGAGCACCGCTGCAAATTGTATTTTAAGGGATTTATTGTATTTTAAAACAACATCAATTAGGACTAACAAAAACCAGAAACATTTATCTAACTAATGCTGAGATGACATTGATATTTGTGTGCAATAATTCCAAAATGAATGTCGAATAATTATAAAATATTAATGATGATGAAAATGACAATAATAGTAACAATGAATTACATTTGTCATCATCATGTGGCCTTAAATGTGCTTGAATGAATTATGAAAAATAATTGTATAGTTTGCATCAATTAAAAATGAAGCATTGCAGTAAGAAATATTTATTTTGTACTGCTGTTTATATATGCATGTCAATTTGATAAATAATATTTCTGCTACAAAACAAACAAAAGATTATAATAAATAATTCAATTCAAGGCTGAAAGCTGCAAAACAGTCATCAGTAACTTAATAAAAAATAATATACACCTCAAGAAAGAATTGACAAAAGAAAGAAAGTAAAGTTTCACTTCTATCACTCTTTAAAAGTTTTGGTTTCAGTTTGTGTCAATTTAAATGTTCAGTCTGAGCTGATTTTTTTATTTTTCTGTGTTAGTGGAAAAGCAGGCGAGTTAGCCGACCCAATATATGAGCAGGTTGAGCAAGATTTTTGCGATGACCACCGGCGCAATACCGCTGTTTGTTATGAGCCGCAGTTTCAGTGTAAACTTAGTAACGGCGAGCTTTTTTGGCGATGATATTTTTTGTACCTATTAGATTTGACTTTTAGCGGACATTTGCGCTGAACACGCAGTGAATGCAACGCATCGAGATTCGTGCGCCTTCTCCGAAAACACGTACTTGATTGATCTCAGCTGGCGGATCAATATTCACCACATGTCATGATCGCTCTCCTCTGCGCCTCAACTTTAGGTGGGGTTTGCAAACCTGTGTGCTTTAAGTTTACACTCTTCAGCCGTTTGCATTTCCCGTGGTCATAAAAGCTCCTTCCCTGTTATCTGACAGCGGAATACCTTGAGTGATTGACAGGTTATATAAACCAATATAGCGGCAAGGAAGAGCTATTCAGCACGTTTTTAGAAAAAATCTAAACAGGTCGCACTACAACCATTATCTGCAGTCGCACTAATGCTCCCATATATATTATGAGGTCGCATAGATTCATTTTCGGGCGCATATGCGACCAAAATGGTCGCAATTTCGAGCCCTGTATATATATATATATATATATATATATATATATATATATATATATATATATATATATATATATATATATATATATATATATATATATATGTCACATAAATTCAAAATCTATATTAAAACATATATGTTTATATTGGTTCTTTCTGTGTGGGATGAATCTGGAAGTGACTTGAAATTGGAAAAAAGGCTTGACTGATGAAATAAAAAAAACAACAAACCATTGTTTAATACATTTCCCTCTTTTCCACTATCTTAGAAGAAAGAATTGACCTTGTAAACGATTCAGGAAAATGTGCAGACATCATAGCTTTTCATCTCCTCTCACTTATTTGCAATAGTTAAATTCCACAACATGCCAGCTACATGTGATACCAATTTCAAGTGTTCGCACATACATACGTTTTTGCATTATTCTTTTGTTCTTGGTTATCGTTATTAATAGAAAATATGAGCTAGGCATCATGTATGACAGTTGCCAAAGTGAGATATATGAGCTATATAGGAGACACATCTTGTATGTACAAATAGGGCTTATACGTGTATATAAAGAAGCAATACAGTATACCTATGTGGCCTGCATATATGCACCTCACTTTTGCCTATATGTGGCATATATACAGATATATACAGCATATTTATTAACATATATGTGCATTTATACTGCATATAGGTTTCATATATGCGCATATATCCTCATATATGTTATTTCCATGTGGGAAGAAGCAATACAGAAGACCTATTTGGCCTGTATAACATATATGCACCTCAATTCTGCCTATATGTGGCATATATACACATATATACAGCATATATGTTATCATATATATGCATATATACTGCATATAGATTTCATATATGCGCATACATACTCATGTAGGTTCTTTCCATGTGGGGCACTAGACCAGGGGTGTCAAAACTCCTGCATAGTTTAGCTCTAACATCCTTCAACACACCTGCCTGGAGGTTTCTAGTATACCTAGAAAGGGCTTGATTAGCTAGTTCAGGTTTGTTTAATTGGGGTTGGAACTAAAATATGCAGGATATCGGCCCTCCAGGATCAAGTTTGGACACCCCTGTTTTAGACAGAAAGAAATCTGCCCTACAAAGGCAAAATACCTTAACTTGCTAGAGAGTGGAACTGAAGAAAAATATACTTGCAATCTTTTGTTCACTGGCCAAATGAGTTACAATTAGGACACTTGAAAGTGAGATACATATCCTCATGATAGAAATTGAGATTGTTGCAATATCAAGCCAATTCCATGCGTGTTCAATAAGAAAAGGTCTGGAGAGGGTTTTCATCAATGCTAAAAATATTAGTAATTTATTAGATACAAATGAATAATTCGATGACAGAGCTCTGGGTTACATTACCCCAATGCAGTACAAGAATTACATTCAAGAGGTTTGCAACTAACATACATTTCCTGACACCAGCATATATACACAACTGATATTAACAGGTGGAGATTTGTTGTAACGTCACTTATCAGTCATTCTGCAGTCCTTTGGCTCTTGTACCCCCAGACATACTTCCTCTTTCTGCAACCCTTCTCTGCATACCAGAACTGAACAATTAAATGCATCTTTAATATATTTCACAACTTCTACAAGCATCATGACAACTTGTGACATGTCTAGACTTTGTATTAAACAAAGGCCCCCACACTTATTCTTATTCTGCTTTTTCCACTTGTCAGCATGTTCATTAAAGTATGCAGCACAGTAAAAAAGAGGAAGTGTGTCTGGTCAAGATGTGTTATAATACAAAAGGAACATATTGATTAATCTGTTGTTAGTCTAAAAAATTTTCTAATAAAAAATAAAAACACAACAGTATTAAAAATAAATTCCTTTTTTTTTTAGCCAAAAACAAAGTGAATGTCATTTGTCTTTTCACAGCAGAAATGTAAACACATGCAGGAATGTTTGAACTAGTGAATAGGCAAGTGGGCGTCTTGCCATTGTTAAGTGTGTCTTTGTGCACCGCAAAAAAAAGCTTTTTTCTTTTTGTCTTGTAGTCTAAATATAAGAGCTTTTGTCCAAAACAGGTTCGACAGCGAAAACTCTCATTTCTATTTTAATATGGTTTCCTTTGTCTGCGATGGCTGAACAACAGCATAAACTACTATTACAATGATTACCTCAGGTACTGATTATGTGCTTTATTCAGTGTAAATGCTACCAATAGTAGCTTAAATACCATTTTACATGACATGTACTGGCATACGGAAAGCAGCAGCTAATAGTTTACCACAGATTTGTGAAAGCTTACTAGCTAACAAATAGTTTGAAAACGAAAGTCAGATTCAGCGCAAACCAACAATTAGTCACTCGGCATGCACTTTTAATAATGTTAAGGAAGTTTAATATGGGTTAATTAGACTGTAAACCATTACCATTTACCACATACCATTTCGGTGTAACAATATAAATCTTTCCACACAGAGTTACAATATAAGCTGATAATGTTTGTTTACATTTGTAAACAAGACTGAAATGAAATACGCTGTTTTTCATCAAGGCAACCCATAGTATGGCAATATAATTGAGTAAACTGGCAGTGGGCAGGTTATAGAGGCCAAAACAAAGACAAACATTACTACAAAAGCTACACATTTTCAACTTCAGCATTCGGTATGTTCACTTAGCATGTTTCTTAAATATTAGCAAACATTTTATGGTATTTTTATGCTTTAGAGTGGTCAAAAACCTAAATACAACACCTTTAAAAAGGAAAACATTTTTAAAAACAAGACTTATTTTTAGCTTGTCTAGAAAATGCTTCTTAATGTAGGAATTTTAAGATATTTGGACTAAAAACAAGACAAAAGGTGCAGTGTTTGGGTGTTGAATGTTTCTCATGTTGGCAGGTCTACATAATTCATGTTTAATGTATTTGGAGTATTGTAAAAGCTGTACAGTGGGAGTTTTTCATCTACAGTACGTGCTTTAAGAGCTTTTGTTTATTTCTGGTGTTTCCTTATTTATCTATTTACCCTCGTGACCCTGTTCAGCTCGGAGCCCTCAGTAGTGGGTGTTCTTAAAGGAGCCAACACTGTATTCTTGAATAGAGCTTCATTGTGCGCCGGCTGCAGTTCAGTCTGCCTGTGAGGCTCATAGAGGCAGTTTGTGCCAGTCCGTACAACTCATAAAGCTCCGATACATATGTGCATGAAGGAGGGGTGCCTGATGACATCATGCTGCCCACTCAGCTTCTCGACGCCCACACGATCGGCTCACCTTCAATGGGCTGCTGTAGAAGATCTGTGACTTACGTTTAGGGGTCGCTACTAATCATTTCGTGCCATTTAAAAAAACATGTCTAAATTATATATATATATATATATATATATATATATATATATATATATATATATATATATATATATATATATATATATAGTTGAAGTCATAATTATTAGACCCCTAAATATTTTGTTTCTCAATTTCTGTTTAATGGAAAGAAGATTTTTTTCAACATTTTTTCTAAACATAATATTTTCAATAAATCATTTCTAAAATAATATAATATTCTAAAATAATATTGACCTTAAATTGGATATTAAAAATATTAAAATGTTTTTATTCTAGCCTATATATATACAAAAGAAAAAATATTATAGGAAATACTGTGAAAAATTCTTTGCTCTGTTCAACATTATTTAGGTAATATTTGAAAAAGAAGTTCACAGGAAGGTGAATAATTTTGACTTCACTCTACATAAAGGGACAGTTCGCCCAAAAATAAAAATGACCTCATTTACTCACCCTCATGTGGTTTTAAACGAAGCATTTTTTTGCACTGCAGAAATGTGAGCGCTGTTCTAAAAACACTCCATATATTAAAACTACTATGGTAAAAACAAAAACTACTTTAGAAGTGGGTACCAGCAAACAACATACTTCAAAATAACTATTGTGCTTAACGTTTTTGGTTGATCTATCCATTTAATCGTTAAGCCAGATAACTGAAAATAACTTTGAAGTGCTCTCTTAACCTTTATTTATTGTTTTTTCAGAGCTGTATGTTGACATATGTAAAGCTACAGTAGCTTACTAGCTGTATAAATACACTTATTTTTATGCCCATTTTGGATCATCGCATAAAAAATACCTGATGTAAACAGCAAGATGTACATACATTTTGAAAATGGACATTAAAAAATAAAAAACAAAAACGTTTGTGCACAACTGAGTAGGATAAACTTTTTATTCGATAAGAACAAAGACTAAAGAATACACAAGACGTGTCACTCTTATAGTTTTAAATGGGGAAAAAAGTATACAGTATAAACAGTAAAAAGTATAACAGTCAATATGGTGAATGAAGCCCCGCCCACTAGTACAGGAGCCGATCATCGATTATAGACTAACGTTTCTCCAGGGGAGAAGCTCGGAGCAGACGTGTGCTTTTACAACAGTTTTTGTGGTCAATAAACACACTGGAATCTCAATGAATACTTGCTTCACAGACATAAGAAATACATTCACATAAAGCTTGAAATCTGAACGATTAAATGAACCAACTATACTTGTAAAACATATTTATTTTTTTTTTGGTTTTGTTATATGAACCCATTAATTAATTTTTCTTCAGCTTAGTCCCATTATTCAGGGGTCATTCAACTTATCCTGCATATGTTTTACCCACGGATGTCCTTCCAGCCGCAACCCAGCACTGGGAAACACCCATACACTCGCATTCACACACATACTACGGCCAATTTAGTTTATTCAATATATAGTGCATGTCTTTGGACTGTAGGAGAAACCGGAACACCCAACACGGGGAGAAGCCAACTGGCCCTGACGGGGCTTGAACCAGCAACCTTCTTGCTGTAAGGCGACAATGCTAACCACTGAGCCATGACACTTCTGTCTCAAAACATAATTTGTGACATGGCTTTTCAATCATGTTACATTCAAAATGTTTTGAGGGCAATAAATGGGTCTGTTATAATTTATATAATTAATAAAAATATAATTATAATTTATAAGACATTTGCTGATATTCTGATAAAAACCAAGCACTAAATTTAGTCAATAATAATTATTTCAGTTATTTATATCACTATGTTATTCATTCATTTATTTTCTTGTCAGCTTAGTCCCTTTATTAATCCGAGGTCGCCACAGCGGAATGAACCGCCAACTTATCCAGCAGGTTTTAACACAACAGATGCCCTTCCAGCCACAACCCATCTTTGGGTAACATCCACACACACACTCATACACTACAGACAATTTAGCCGACTCAATTCACCTGTACCGCATGTCTTTGGACTATGGGGGAAACCGGAGCACCCGGAGGAAACCCATGCAAAGGCAGGGAGAACATGCAAACTCCACACAGAATTGCCAACTGAGCCGAGGTTCAAACCAGCAACCCACCGACCTTCTTGCTGTGAGGCGACAGCACTACCTACTGCGCCACTGCCTCGCCCTCACTACGTTATATTATATTTAAATTAGCTGTATATTTGATCTCCTTTCCCCCCTTTTTAAGTTATGTGACAGCAGCTTTTAAAAAATTTTTGGGAGAGTTTTGTTTTAATGCAGAGCAGGGGGCACATCTGTGAGATGATTTATGAATGTAGAGCTTACATATTTGTCAAAAGTATGCTATAAATCTGTGTGCCCTCATGCTGGCTTCATTTCAAAGACCAGGAGAGATAAGACTGTGTGTTTTAAACTGGCAACTCTAACGGAAAAACGCTTAACTCAGGCCTTTCTCTGGTATCCTGAGATTAGCCGAAAATCAAAACTGGATGTGCTAAAAAGAGTTTTCAGTTTAAATGATGGTTTAGTTGGTTTAGTTTAGATGGGTAGTATTAGGCTAACATTAACTCCAACCTTAGGGTAGTTTTTCCCATCTGCAGTTTGTAAATGCACAAGTAGTTGTGTTGGCTCTTTTGTAAGGCCAGTAAAAGACATCTTTGTTGAGCTTAAAATCAGATTATGAGCTGTTTTCTCTAGAAAATTGAGGCTTAAAAAAATTCCAGTCAGTGGATTTATGTTTGCGTTTGACAATTTGTGACAAAACAGTTTTAGCATATCTTTAATGTGGATTTGAGGCTTTGTGGGTGTAAATAATGCAAATATAAATCTAAAAAATAACATAAATACATATAAGTATTAATATTATAAAGTTTGTGTGTGTGTGTGCTTCATTTATTTATTCATTTTCTTTTCAGCTTAGTCCCTTTATTAATCCAGGGTCACCACAGCGGAATGAACCGCCAACTTATCCAGCACATGTTTTACACAGCGGATGCCCTTCCAGCTGCAACACATCACTGGGAAAGTGTGTGTGTGCTTACATATATTCATTAATTTTCCTTCAGCTTAGTCCCTTATTAATCAAAGGTCGCACAGCGGAATGAACCGCCAACTTATCCAGCATATGTTTTATGCAGGATTTAATGAATGCTTCACTGTGATTGTATCACAAATCGCTGTCATATATTTGCACATTTTTTAATATGTCATTATTTTAAGGATTATGTCTTGAACATCTGATTTTTCCTCAGTGCTAACATGCTTTCATTTTCTTGCCTCACTCACAGCAAGTTCAGGGGTGTGTTTCCCAAACAATGACGTAACTCGCGTCTGAACTATAATAGTACGATGCATCGTTTGGGAAAAGAACGATGTAGTGACGAGTGTTTCCCAAAACCCCTAGTTTCTCTGTCGCAAATCCATCGCTTGAACCATGTTAGTTAAAACGTAAAATGTCCATAATGATGCTCTAAACAGGGTGGTAACAACTTCTTTAGAGAAGAATCCTATAATTTCTTTGTGCAAATAATATTGTTTTACACGCACACGCTTTAAAAAAAAATACAATATTAGTTTTGCTAAAAACATGCACTCGCTGTCCATATTAATTGAAATATATGTAAATGGCACATACAGGGCCTGTGTTTCCTTTACAGATATTATTGAGAACATTACATATCCTATTCTAAAACATAACATCACTTACAAAAGCTAACACATATTCTAATCTCATATATAAATCATATAAATAAATAAATAATGAGGCTATTTATTAAGAAATGAAAAAAATCCCACTTTAATAAAATTATTAATGATGATTATGATTATTATTATTATTAAGTAGGATTTTTTTTTTTTTTTAAAGTCTACTTTTACAATTTGACACATGCAAACCACTGCAGAAATGTGCTACCCAGCTGGCCTATGCCACATACTGTACAGATACTAAATAAATAACCTACTATAAATTAAAAGCATCAACGTATGCTATGTTTTTTTGTTTTCACGAGCTTTGGAGGCGTAACAAATTCCACTTTTAAATAATAGGTCACCTATAGCCTTCGTCATGGGGCTATTTTCAAAATGACATCAATGTTTTCTGAGTGCGAAGGGAGCACAGTTGTAAACATGAAGATCGCTAAAACTGAACTGTAAAAATAGTTTGAAAGCAAATTACACTTAAGAGAGATGACTTTAATGCATTTTTATTTATAATCATTCTAAGTTAAAATGTTAAAATGATTTAAATAAATAGGGCATAGGGGGGAAAAGTTGGAATAGAACACAGCCAGGAACTATGTTTCTAACTACAGGACCAGAGGTGTAGTTGCAAGTGCACAAGTTTGCGACGCAGTTTGCGAATGTTCATTGGAACAATGGATTTGGGAAACGGCAAATCAACGAACTATGTTTGTAACAACACAACATGTGACCTTAATTGGCAATTGATGGTTTTGGGAAACACACCACAAAATGGAGTGTTTAAAAAACAACCCATGGCTAGTAAATATACATTTCGATTTCAAAGAAAATAGCTTAATATAAAAACGGAATCATTAGTTTCATTCTATCCATGTCATAAGGAATGCCCTTATATAGTTATTAGTTATTAGTTATTAGTTGTCTGCAAGCATCTGTGTTTATTGAGATTGAAATAAGATTATAAAAAATGAAATTGAGATAATAAATATTGTTATAGCAACACTTGTGACTGCTTTGGGAAATAACGCTCGTCGTAGACGTCACGGGATGACTGATCGTGAAGGAACGTGTAGTCTGGCACATTTGTTACCCATGACAAACCAATATTTTATAAAGAAAAAAAATAGCTGACAAAGTGACTTTCATAACCGACAACAATAATCGTGTCATCTGACCGAGGCTTTAGCGTTTAGCCTTAAGTAAGTCTGAAATTTCATTCATAATGGTCTCAAAAAGTCTAAAATTGAAACTTGATGAAACCTGTAGAAACCCTGCAAACAGGTTGAGGAGAAGTGAAGGGTGAGTAAATGGTGACAGAATTGACATTTTTGGGTGAGCTGTCCCTTTAAGTGACCAAATTTTGCTAAATCATCACTTAATGTTTGATTCAATAGGAGCATAAATCCATAAAGCATGCATAAATCATTCACACATTTAGAATATAGATGAATATTCATTTTGAATATTGTTGTTGCTATATATGTTGCTATTACAACGTAATTTTGTTTCTCCAAGTGAGGGTAAACAGGAAACTGGCCTCTTAACACTTTGATAATCTTCCTGTTTGAGTCGTTATCCTCACACTTGTGTTTGTGTGTGTGTGTGTGTGTGTGTGTGTGCTTTTGCTTTTGTTGCTATGGCAGCAGCACCTCGCAAATAAAAGGCACAGGTGTTGAACGGTGGTGTGTGTGTGTAGAAATCATTAACACCATGGCAACATAAATAACACTTCAGGAGGAGAAGAACCCTCGTCTAGACTGTCTAGACTACAGGCATTAAACAAGTAAATATTAATAAATAAGTATTAGTTAGTATGACTTGAGGAATTTAGGTAATCATAAATAAAAAATAAAAATGTCTTAGAAAAATCTGTAATGTAGAAATGGAGTAGAGCAGTGGTTTTCAAACTGTGGTAGGGCTTACTTCTAGTGGTACTCGGAGGAATCACTGAGTAATTATAAGAAAAAATATATACAATTTTAATCATTTGATGCGTTAAATAACACCAATGTGATCAGCATTGGCTGTTCTCTAAAGCCTACGATCAAAGCGATGTGTTTAAAATGTTTACTTTAGTGCATCGCGTCATCAGCTGCTAAAAATCGATCCAAATGATGCACAACTAGAGAAAGAGGTGTGTGGTGCTTGCAGGGCAGATACGTGCTAGAGCAGTGGTCCCCAACCCTCGGGCCACAGACCGACACCGGTCTATAGATCAATTGGTACCGGACTGCACAACAAAATTATGAATTATTTCAGTTTTATTTATAATCAGAGTCTGAAAGATTATTTATTTTGAAAAATGACCTTATTCTCTTGTTACATCTCAGTCACTTGAGTGCCAAAATTGAACCCACAGGCTAGCAAAATGAGTAAGAACTGCAGCACAACATGCTTGCGTATTCCAGGCATGCCCAGTTGAAAACATCGTAACTTTTCAGAATGCTGCACCGCGAGTCACGTGACAAGACTGATATCATATTTTGTATGGAATTAATTTAGTTAAATGAATATGACTCATTTTCTAACCGTGCAGCGCTGTAGCTGCTTATTTTAGCCAGCTATGCTACTTTATTTCAACACTGTTGATTATGGTGGTACTTGGTGAAAGTACTTAGAACCACTTGAGTAGAGGGTTGTGGTGGTGACACATTTCGTAGGCAAAACTTTTGGCAACAGGTTTTCTCACAAATAGACACAACTTTTTTTAATTCTGAGGCCTAGTCACCAGAAGTTGAAGGCTAAACACATTAGCCACTACTCTGTAAACATTGTATATGACAAAAGGTCACTACAACTAATGTTTAATGTTACTTTAACTTATTTGAATAATAGTAATACAATTTTGCAACTTAATTTAAACTAAAAAGTAAGTTCAACTTAATATGTTTAGTTATTTTCCCAGTGATGTGTTGCAGCTGGAAGGGCATAGGCTGGGTAAAACATATGCTGGATAAGTTGGTGGTTCATTCTGCTGTGGCGACCCCAGATTAATAAAGGGACTAAGCCGACAAGAAAATGAATGAATGTTTAATTATCATTTTTCAAAATAATGATAATGATATCATTATATGATAATGATCTTTCAGACTCTGATTATAAATAAAACTGAAATAATTCATAATTTTGTTGTGCAGTCCGGTACCAATTGATGTAAGTTAAGCTCCTGTCAGCGATTCCCTCACGCACATTATATGTTAATTAGTAACGCCTACTTGTTTACATCTTGCGGCATACACAAAAAAATTACATTTATTACGGTTAACAATTTATTCCACAGTATTGACCACCCAGCCCTAGTAAACATGTTAAAAAGAATTCAAATATCACATTGTTTTCCTTTCCTTGGAGCTTAAAAACAAACCATGAGCCAGAGATTATCCATGAAGTCAGACGAACAAGAAACAAACTTCTCCTAGTAGACGTTGCTGGCAGTGTTGTTTTAGTGTTTAGTGTTGCCTGACAGGATCTGCAAATACATGTATCGACTGTTTGAGTTTAAGCTAGGACTGAGTTGATTTTAACTTCATAATATCCCTGTACTCCCAAATGTATTCTTCATTTATAACCATATAAGGACTTTCTACTGAATGAATTGTGCTGTTTACACTTGTTTTTTCCTCTCTGTAGTGCGTGCCACATGTTTTAGCAATCAGAGCTTCTGAAAACTTTAGAAACTTTAGGGAAATGTGAAATTCAGAGCTCCACTGTTAACCGACACCTAGAGCAGCTGGGTCCTTCTGAGGGATTGTGAACGGTAGTAAAAAGCTTTGGTGATTTGGCAGCAAACATGAATGACGTACTGTACTTACAAGGGAGAATTTCCACACTAAAAAGCCAAATGAATTGGGGGAAGCACATTGATGCTAAGAAAAGACCAGCAAAATGAGTTCTGTTATATACAGCAGGGAAAATAAGTATTGAACACGTCACCATTTTGCTCAGATAAGATGTTGATATTAGCCAAAGAAATCCATTTATGTAAAGAAAACAAAACTAATTAGTTTAAAAATTCATAATAAATGAAATGATGCAGAGAAAAAGTATTGAACACATGAAGGAAGGGAGGTGCAGAAAGGCAGTGAAAGCCCAGACAGCAGCTGAAATCTCTCAGTAGTTCTTTAGCAACACTCTGCCCTCTATATAAAGTACACTGTAAAAAAATAAACATTATCTTACAGGTAATTTTCTGCAGTCTAGATTCTAAACCATTATTTTACAGGTAATTGAACCTTACAGAAGGACAACTATCTGTGCAGCAATTCACCAATTAGGCCTGTATGGTACACTCTCAGAAAAAGTGGTACAATGTTGTACCAAAGAAGGTACAAACCCTTGTCTCTGGGGCAGTACCTTTTTATGGGACAGAATTGTACCTCAAGACAAAATTTGTACCATTGCAGTTTGTACCTTTAAGAACATGATGTGTACCATTTTTAAAACCTGCAGATATTATACTTTCATCAAAGATACAAATGTTTTACCAGTTGTTTTGTATTATTGCATTATAGAACTTAATAATTATTGTTTATGAGTTTATTTAAACATATGCTTTTAAATGATGATTCTTGTTTTGATATGGACATTATTCATAAATCACTTTGCCTCTCCAGTAATATTTATTTTCATAGATATTGTAACAAAGAAGGAGTTGTCCAACACTTATGTACATTCTCAGAAATAAAGGTACAGGAGCTGTCACCGGGGCAGTACCTTTCAAAAGATACATATTTGTACTCAAAGAGTCTACAGTGGTACCTAAAAGGTGCATATTAGTACCTCTGAAGTACCATTATGGACCCTTCAGGTACAAATATGTACCGTTTGAAAAGGTACTGCCCCAGTGACAGCTCCTGTACCTTTATTTCTGAGAGTGTACCTTTTTATGAGAACAATTATGTACCTTCATTTCAATTGTACTATAAAAGGTACAGAACAGTATCATAAGAGGCCTTTTCTGTACCATATAAGGTACAACTTTTACACGGGTACAAAACTGGCCCTCAAGGAACGTTATTTGTACCACCGTGTACCTTTTTTTCTGAGAGTGTAGAGTGGCCAGACAGAAGCCACTCCCCGCCAGGAATTTGCCAAAAGGCATCTGAAGGACTCTCAGACCATAAAAAACTAAATTTCTTACAAAACTAAATATGAAAAAGGCTAATACCATCCCTACAGTGAAGCATGGTGGTGGCAGCATCATACTGTCGAGATGTTTTTCAGCAGCAGGAACTGAAAGACTAGTCAGGATAGAGGGAAAGATGAATGCAGCAATGTACAGAGACATCCTGAATGAAAACCTGCTTCAGAGTGCTCTTGACCTCAGACTGGGGCGACGGTTCATCTTTCATCAGGGCAATGACCCAAAGCACACCGCCAAAATATTAATGGAGTGGCTTCACAACAACTCAGTGAATGTCCTTGAGTGGCCCAGCCAGAGCCCAGACCTAAATCCTATTAAACATCTCTGGAGAGATCTGAAAATGGCAGTACACCGTCACTTCCCATCCAACCTGATAGAGGTTGAGAGGTACTACAGAGAGGAATGGGCAGAAATTCCCAAAGACAGGTGTGCCAAGCTTGTGACATCATATTCAACAAGACTTGAGTTTGTAATTACTGCCAAAGGTGCATCAACAGAGTATTTAGAATTTTTTTGTTGTGATTTTTGAGGTTTTTTATTTTTAATAAATTTGCAACAATTTCACAAACTCTTTTTTCACATTGTCATTATGGGGGATTGTGTGTAGAATGTTGAGGAAATAAATTAACTTAATCTATTTTGGAATAAGGCTGTAATATAAACAAATGTGGAAAAAGTGAAGCGCTATCAATACTTTCCAGATGCACTGTATTGCAATGGCAACAAAATGATTGAGATCATCTCCAAGTATTGCACGATAAGTCGATATATTGATTATTGTGGCATACACAATACATAAAAAACTGATCTGTATGCCAATGTTTGTTTCATTACAGTCTCAATGACAACACTGCAATAAAGAAACAAGCCTTAGGCCTGCACAATGATGTAAATGCAGCAGAGGCTAACAGCTAATGCTAACCATCAAATTTTTGACTTGCTGATCAAAATGTTCACATCCATACTGATGTAAATGCTTGTTTTCTGTTTGTCTGTAGCTCCTCAGTTTCATCATCCTGATCTGTTATGCCGCATCGATGTACGGAGGGTATACAGCGGTCGCCATCTGCGAGATGGTCTTTGCCATCATCTTCTTCGTTGTCTATATGCTGGAGCTGGACAAACAGTTCCTGGTGGTGAACTGGCTCTGGAGCGTAAGTAAATGCACACACACTAGCATCATGGTGGTGAGTCCTACATATTTGAGATCTGCTCAGATTCTCTTTGTTTGCTTCTTCAGGATCTGTTCCGTGCTGTAATTGGTGCAGCCCTTTATATAATCACCTCTCTGATCTGTGTGATCGGTGGAACTGGAGATGGGGCTCGCATCGCTGGTGGGGTAAGACAAGACATCCAACATTCAGCATCAAAACATACTGCAGCACACAGGAAAAATGATGATGATTTAAATGATGAGGGTGTTAAAGATCTCAATGAAGAACTTTACTTAAAGATTTAAACCTTTTATACAGTTTTAGTTTACTACTCCACATGTGAATGAAGTTGCTCCTGCTGTCATAGCTGTGCTCTGTATGTTAAAGTCTGTGTGACCTTGTTTTTAATAATGCTTACCCTCTCGCAGGTGTTTGGTCTGCTGGCTGGGATCTTGTTTGCGTATGATTCCTACACGCTCTACTTGGAAATCAAGAGCAGCAGACAGCACGCAGCTGCACCCACAGGTACCTGAACACTCGCATTCATTTATTAAAACATTCACTGAACACTTTGATCACTTTGCAATGTCACTGCATTATTCTTAACACGTCAAACCGTGATGTGTTGATCTGCTGCAGATATGCGTTTGCTTATGTCTCATTTCCACTGAGTGGTACAGTGCGGTACGGTTCGGTACGGGTCACCTTTATCAGGCGTGTGTCTCCACTGCCAAATGGTACCAATGGTACCAACCCAGACTCATTCTGAAAACGTAGTCCCGTGGACATTCCTGGAAACCGTGAAATATGTTCCGGGAGGTACGTAATTTTGCATTTTTTTGTTTTCACGAATCCACGAGAGGCCGCTGTGTGCGCTTTTTCGTATCTCAAATGTGCCTAGCGAGTGCCATTCGCATCTGCGCTGTTCTTGCGTAAACCCACTAGAGGTCGCTGCTGACCGACTGAATGACTGAATGATTAACTGGACGACCGGCCAATCGGCTGACCCACCCTCCTCCTTCCCTAAACCCAACCAGTTCTACCGATTGACCCGCCCTCCCACTTCCCTAAACCCAACTGACGGTTTATAAAAGCCGTCCAGAAAAAGAAAATCCCTCATTTTTACCATGTTTTCGGATTTTACCACATTCTCACCCTGTTGTTCACTATTTTTTGGATTCTGTTTTTGTCTTACTTATTTTCTGGAACCACTCTTTCCCCGGACTCGAACCCGTTCAACGTCGTCAACTGCTCTCTGCGTCTCAAGTCCGCCTACATACACGACGAGCTAACTGGACAAACAGGTTGCGGCGGGAAAGCCCTCCACATGGAGGTAAGCGGTCAGCCGGTAAGCGCGAAAAGGAATGGCGTCACACCACCCTGCAGTGTTCGCTTAAAAAAAATTAAATGCAGCCATACATAACTACGGCTACATAATTCACGGTCTCCAGAAACATCCACAGGACTATGTTTTCAGAATGAGCCTGTGTTGAATAGTACCCTTTTGGTAGGCGTGGTGTTTACGTCATTCTTTCTTGAAGCTCACATATCGTACAAGAAGCACTTCTTACTAAACAAATGCTTTATATCAATGGTCTCAAACTGAATTCCTGGAGGGCCGCAGCTCTGCACAGTTTAGTATTAACCACCTCCAACTCACACCTGCTCAATAGTCTCTAGTAGAACACCTTGATTAGTTTGATCAGCTGTGTTTGATAAGAGCTGGAACAAAACTGCAGAGCTGCGGCCCTCCAGGAATCAAGTTTGAGACTTATGCTTTATATACATTGTAAGGTCCAGCCAGTTAGTCCAATGACGGTGTCTACTGGTCTACTGTTCGGTCTTTCCAGTGCACAATGTTGCTTAACTTTAAACTGAACTCATATCTGAATTTTAGTATGAGGTGGTTTAGAATATTAATATATTTATCCTCGTTTTATCTGACTCCATTTATAAAACATTGATAAGATTATTTTGTTTCTTTTAATATTACTTTAGATTATGATTGAATATTCTCTTCGATTCGTTATTTTTTATTATTCTCGTTCATTCGGATTCCTAGAACATCCTGAGTCTTGTACCGGCCGAGTATTAGGGATGGGTCGTTCATGAATGATTCGTTCATTTTGAACAAATCTTCAGTATGACTCGGGAACTACGAGTCGTCTCAGGGAGTGATTTGTTTATCTGTGCGTGCGCACGTTTGTGCAGGTGGTATCGTTCATTCAAGTCTTTTGAGTCATTAATCGCGGAAAGGCAGAGGCCAATCATATGCGTTTAGAGCCGTAAAAAGAATTGATCCGTTCATCTCTCGAGTCCTCTATCGGGTTTGAGTCATTCGTTCATCACGGGCCAATCATATGCATTTAGAGCCAGAAAAAGAATTGAACCATTCATCTCTCGAGTCCTCGGGTTTGAGTCATTCTGTCACGTGATGAACGAACGACTCAAGAACCAGTAGACTTGAAAGGTGAACTAATTATCATGCCTCCAACTCAGACTGTGTACATTGGTTAAGATTACATGCGACTGTCAGTGTATTGTGAATGAACCACTGACATTTGAAGACATGAAGAGGTGAGCTGAGCAAAGAGACAACAATACCTTCATAGACAAAAGAGCAGGTAAACATTGAATTATTATTTTCTCCTTCTTTTAGTATTGTATTCATGACTTATTTTGTTGTGTGATCAACCTTTTGGGCTAGTTGTAGATGTGTTTGGAAGCATTTCGTAACATTTTAATACTATTTTGGCAAATTGAACCAAATGAACAAAATGACTCGAAAAAAGATTCGTTCATCTTGATGAACGAGACTCAAAGATCCGAGTCAGTAAAATGATCTGAACTTCCCATCACTGCCGAGTATACAATCTCTTAAACACATGCAGGTCAGTTGTGGTCATTAAACAGAGGCGATTAAGTGCTATGATAAAAAGGCAGAACCCTACTAACTCAGTTTAGAACATTGTTTGTGTGGTCCCCATAGATCTGCTATCTACTCAATTATAAGTTTAGAGATGAAGGTCTGTCCCCTTAGATAGCCTTTTACAGTCAAAGTATACATGAATTAATGCCAATGTGTTAGTCTGAGCTCTAAGAACATCGTATAGCGTGCCACGCTGCTCCGTCTACCGTGTTTTAGTCCATTACTAACCTGCACAGTGGCTTGTGGTGTTATGGACTTAACGTAATCTACTAGAGATATTAACACGAACTCTGTTTGAATAATTCAAAACATAATTTAATAATCAGGTTAATGTGTATTATGCCATTTCATTTAGTCAATTCATAAACGATCAATACAAGACATCAAATTAGTAAGATAAATCCAAGATTAAAAGATGCATACCTGACTTCAAAATATACATAACATGGAGCGTTAGAGCTTCACGCTATGTGCTGATCTGATTATGGGATCGCGCCAAACATTTAGAAACTTCCCCTTAAGTCGTATATCCAAGAATGCCCTCGAGGAAAAGGGTGTGTCGAATAACAAGAGGAATTTGCATATAGTGGAAAAGTTTCTGCCTATCAGAAAGGCACACGCTTCACAGTGGTTCAACAGATACCTGAAGTAATATATCTATTGTTTTGATTATGTCTATTTCTGAGGGAATGAGAGCATTGTACCAGTCGCACTGAAACATTTCAATTAATATCAAACATGATAGATAAAGTCACTTGGGTTGATTTAGAACATTCAGACTTTGACCATTCTGTGTGCGTACAGTATGTAGAGAGGGCGGGTGAACAAAGGGGTTGCAGGGATTCTTCAAATGTTAATGAAGGAAGGGAGAGCAGCTGGTTTTTCAGCATTCCCACCTTCTGGGTAGTGGAGCCGATAGCCTCCTTGATTCCAGCAAATATTTGAATTGTAAAAGACATCAAAGTATTTGTGGTATCTCAAGTCTTACAAATAAATATTTACGTATAAATAACTATTAATTACTGACCTTTCTATTAATAGGATTTATAGATTATAGCTGCAGACCAATAATAATGCGAAATAGCCTACTGTAACTTCTGGGATTATATATATAATATGAAATAAACAAAACATTTACTAACAACTTACAGTCTCTGAAATGTTACCAATTACAAAAATAGAAAAAATACCCAAAACATATGTTTCATATACGATACGATACGATACATATACAGTCGGTACAAACCTCTCATCTTTGTTCTTCACCAGCACATGTAACGTTAACATCTTGTTAAATAATAAAAGGCGATGATAATAAGTAAACACGGCAGTTTGTTCATGTTTTAGGTTGCTGAAAGAATCACTTTCTTGTTTTTTCGGGCTTCTCCTTTGTTTTTTCATGCTTCACTCTCACGTTTCAAAAAGGTTACCCAAAAAGCGTTACGGTACGGTTTGATTTTTTGGTACCTTTTGACAGTAGAAACGGGCATAAAATCGTACCGACTCGTACCGTACCACTCAGTGGAAACGGGCCAAAAGTGATTTCTGTGTGGATGAATTATGTCATTTAGGGCTGCGCTGTATTGGGAAATGGTTGTGTATTATGATAGCTTTTTTAACACTAGGTTATGATTGAATAGTAACCTGGGTTAATCGTTTCTGGTCAACTGTATGCCAATGCAAAATCAGCACGTTTAAGGTCTGTTTCCTTTAAAAATGAGCGATCTCCACTGGCTGAGTGATATCTGATATAAAGTGGGTCTCAGATTGTACAAGTACCACTGCATTAAATTACATTTTTTCCACCATGTCTTTATAATATGAGCATTTATTTTACCCCTGTATATTCAATAAAGCTTCTGCGCTAGCCTGCCGATTCTGACAGGCGCGTGCGAGCAAACGGCTTTTTGTCTCGTTTTACGCTTGAGCAACTAAATGAATTGCTTCTGTCTTGTCAGCTTAGTCCCTTTATTAATCAGGGGTCGCCACAGCGGAATGAATCGTCAACTTATCCAGCAACTTTTTTTACGCAGCGGATGCCCTTCTAGCTGCAACCCATCTCTGGGAAACATCCACACACATATTCACACACACTCATACACTACGGACAATTTAGCCTACCCATTTCACTTGGAGGAAACCCACGTGAAGGCAGGGAGAACATGCAAACTCCACACAGAAACGCCAACTGAGCCAAGGTTCGAACCAGCGACCTTCTTACTGTGAGGCGACAGCACTACCTACTGCGCCACTGCCTCGCCCCAAAGTTTATTTAACTGAATGTATTTTAATGACATTGCTTCATCGATGCTGTAAAAGAAACCGTATAAAATGGTTTATTTCCTCTGTTGAACACTAAAGATGTTTTGAAGAAAGCTGAAAACCTGTGACCATTCACTTTCATAGGAACAAACAATTACTATGGAAGTCAATGGTCACAGGTTTCTAGCTTTCTTCAAAATGTCTTCTTTAGTGTTTAACAAGGTGAGAAGCAATTGCTAAAATATCTTAAATAATGTCCCTTTGATACCTTTTTATGTACACTCACTGGCCACTTTAGTAGGTACACCTGTCAAACTGCTTGTTAACACAAATTTCTAATCAGCCAATCACAGCAACTCAATGCATTTAGACATGTAGACATGGTCAAGACGATCTGCTGCAGTTCGAACTGAGCATCAGAATGGGGAAGAAATATGATTTAAGTGACTTTGAACGTGGCATGGTTGTTGGCGTCAGATGGGCTGGTCTGAGTATTTCAGAAACTGCTGATCTACTGGGATTTTCACGCACAACCATCAGAGAATGGTCTGAAAAAGAGGAAATATCCAGTGAGTGGCAGATCTGTGGACGCACATGTCTGGTTAATGCCAGAGGTCAGAGGAGAATGGCCAGACTGGTTCCAGCTGATAGAAAGGCAACAGTAACTCAAATAACCACTCGTTACAGCCGAGGTATGCAGAAGAGCAACTCTGAGTGCACAACACGTCCAACCTTGAGGCAAATGGGCTACAGCAGCAGAAGACCACACCCCAAAACTATACAATAGAAGATTAGAAAAATGTTGCCTGGTCTAATGAGTCTCGATTTCTACTGCAGCATTTGGAAACATAAAAAAAGCACGGAACCATCCTGCCTTTTATCAACGGTTCAGGCTGGTGGTGGTGGTGTAATGGAGTGGGGGATCTTGGCACACTTTGGGCCCATTAGTACCAATTGAGCATCGTGTCAACGCCACAGCCTACCTGAGTATTGTTGCTGACCATGTCCATCCCTTTATGACCACAGCGTACCCATCTTCTGATGGCTACTTCCAGCAGGATAAACCACCATGTCATAAAGCATCAATCATCTCAGACTGGTTTCCTAAACATGACAACGAGTTCACTTTACTCAAATGGCCTCCACAGTCACCAGAACTCAATCCAATAGAGCACCTTTGGGATGTGGTGGAACGAGAGATTTACATCATGGATGTGCAGCCGACAAATCTGCAGCAACTGTGTGATGCTATCATGTCAATATGGAGCAAAATCTCTGAGGAATATTTCCAGTATCTTGTTAAATCTATGCCACGAAGAATTAAGGCAGTTCTGAAGGCAAAAGGGGGTCCATACCCAGTACTAGTAAAGTAGCCAGTGAGTGTGTATATAAAACACTTTTGTAAACAGAATTTAATACAGACACAATTGTTTGAAATAAAAGTCTATTTTTTTTCTCTGTGAACCTTTTAAAAAATTCCAACATTGGTGGAATGGCCCTTCATTGAAGAGACAGACATCAGGAGCTGTTTAAAAGATAAACACATTTCTAGAGTGTTTGGAATGACATGAGAGTGAGGAAATGATGTCAGAATTGTCCTTTCTTATATGAACCATAGCTTTAAACCTTGTGTATTGTTCAAACTGACTACCTTTTCTTTATGTTTGGGGCTGTTTTAGCCTCATCGACTTTCATTAGAACCACATTTTTTGTTGGGAAGAGGTTAAATTTGTAGTTTTTCTGTTGATCATCAGTTGGCACCATTAACCCTTTAGATAGGCCTGTGCAAAAAAGGTTCTGGCTTTTATAAAGAGTTTCCTATTTCTCAGATATATCAAGGAAAGTATACAAAGGTCTCACACACACATGCAGACACACATACTATACTCAGGCCCGGATTATTAATTCAGAGGCCGATGGGCACAATGTCTTGTAGGCCCCCTACCTGGCCGCATCCCTATAGTTAAATTTATAAAATAAGATTAATATTATTCATTCATTCATTCATTTTCTTGTCGGCTTAGTCACTTTATTAATCTGGGGTCGCCACAGCGGAATGAACCGCCAACTTATCCAGCACATGTTTTACGCAGCGGATGCCCTTCCAGCCACAACCCATCTCTGGGAAACATCCCCAAACACTCATTCACACACACTCATACACTATACGGGCAATTTAGCCTACCCAATTCACCAGTACTGCATCACTTTGGACTGTGGGGGAAACCGGAGCACCCAGAAGAAAACTCACATGAACGCAGGGAGAACATGCAAACTCCACACAGAAACTGAGCCGAGGATCAACCCAGCGACCTTCTTGCTGTGAGTTAACAGCACTATACTGCGCCACTGCTTCGCCCAGATTATTATTATATATTTTAATAAAATTAATCTGTAATGTATTGCCTGCATTTTTTAAATAAATGATATACAGTACATATATTTCTGGTCTACAAAGATTTCACTTATTTTTACAGCATTTAAAGCACACTTTGATGAAATAAATACTAATACAACTAGTGAAAATTATTGGATTTTGATGCACTTGTTCAGGTTTACTGAAGCAGTACTAAAATTTATATTAAAGAGTATTTTTAATGTATAACTTCTACAAACTTATAATGCACACGATTTGGATATAACACCTCTCCAATCCAGTTTAGTTCTATGAATCTGAGTTCTCCATAACACACACACTTACTAATGATTCGTACTTGTCTTAACATGATTAAGAGTAGACAAAATCTGATATGTAGTGTGGGAAAAAATAAGAATGACTTCATCAGACGCTGGATTCAGACCAGGTTCATGATCGGTCATGTCAAAACATGTTGCCATGTGTATTATGAGCTACGCCACTCACTCTGATGCTTGCCGCTCTCTTTAGTTATGTTGTTTCTGTCAACCAAATGCGTGGGAGTCACTCAACTAGCTCATTCCAATGAGGTGCACTTTTACACTTACCTAAGTAGACACTACAAAATCAGTTTTCCCCCCTCGCAGGGGCCCCAAGCACCCATGGGCCCCTGGGCCTGTGCCCATAATGCCTTTTGGTTAATCCGCCCCTGACTATACTAAATAAAAAAGCTATAAAGTAAGCTTTTTTTGCTCTACAACTGATGATCAACATTAAAAATGACAATAATGTTACCTCTTCCCAACAGGAAAAACCACCAACAATAAAGAATATGTAATATTATGGAGTCAAGGCATTGCAATCAGAAAATGTCATTATAATGGAAGTCAATAGGGCAAAAACAGCCCCGAACAGAACGAAAGGGTGGCCAATTTGAGTGTATTGTTGAATTTTAAAAAAATCTAAGCATTTTTGTCAAATCAAAGCATAAGTTTTGTCACCAAAAATCCTTCCATTTGCTGAAACAGAGAAAGGTGTGACTCAAAATCACCCCAGAGTGGATGAAAACATCCTCAGCAGCACACAAGGGTTAAACCTGTTGGAGTGTCTCCTGATTTTAACAGCACATGTTGTGACTCTCTTTGAACAGGTCGCTGAGGACCATCTCCCGGAGTTTTACAGCTGACATTTGGTGTTTGAGCCAAACACTTTTTCACTGGTCTCTCTGTGCCGTTTAACATGCCCGCTCTTAATGTCCTGTAACCATAACAGCTTAACTCGACTAACTATTCCCTGGTTATTTATTTGGCGTCTCCCTTTTTGTTTTCTCTCCCTTGTTTTATTTTAAACAGATGACAGAGTTTGAAAACTGCTTGCCTCACTACAACATTAACAGCAATCAAGACATGGAGATCGAGTCTAAAAATGGCAAAAGGAGAGAATTCCTGAGAGTTATCGCAAAGTTACCAAGACAGATGAAGACTGGAGGAATGCAAAAGGGATCACACACACACACACACACACACACACACACACACACACACTCACAGATGCATGCATACAAAAGAAGCAAAAGGGGCTGAACTGTAAGACTGATGAGAAGAAGAAACAGCCATATACGAAGGAACAGAGAGCTGTTGGCATCCAAAGAGTCATTGCTGTCGTCCTGCTCTAGCACAAAATCTTCAGCTTGTTTGGTTACAAAAGGGCTTAAATGGATAGTTCGCCCAAAATTGACAACTCTGTCATCATTCACACACCCTTTATGACTGTCTTACTTTTGTTGAATGCAAATGAAGGTATTTTGAAGAATGCTGAAAAACCTGTAACCATTGACTTCCAAAGTATTTGATTTACCTAGAAGTCAATGGTTTCAGATTTCCAGAAAAAAATGGCATCTGTGGATGTTCTGTCATCATCCTTTATGACCTTCTCTCTTTTCTTGAATGTAAAAGAGGATATTTTGAAGAATGTTGGAATCTTCATAAAAATAAAATAGAAAGCCATAAAAAGTGTGTAAATGATCATAGAATTGTCATTTTTCTGGAAACCGGTAACCATTGACTTCCATAGTATTTGTTTTTGCTACTGTGGAAGTCAATGGTTACCAGTTTCCAGAAAAAAAAAAATACAATTCTGTCATCATTCACACACCCTTTATGACTGTCTTACTTTTGATGAACGCAAAAGAAGATATTTTGAAGAATGCCGAAAAACCTGTAACCATTGACTTTGATTTTACTTTGAGTATTTGATTTACCTAGAAGTCAATGGTTACCGGTTTCCAGAAAAAAATGACAGTTCTGTCATTATTCACACACCCCTTATGACTTTCTTTTGTTGAACACAAAAGAGTATATTTTGAAGAATGTTGGAAAAAATTTACTTTATAAAAGGAAAAAAGACAGTCATAAAGGGTGTGTTAATGACAGAATTGTCATTTTTCTGGAAACCGGTAACCATTGACTTTCATGGTATTTGTTTTTTCTACTATGGAGGTCAATGGTTACCGGTTTTCAGAAAAATTACAACTCTGTCATCATTCACACACCCTTTATGACTGTCTTACTTTTGTGTAACTCAAAAAAAGATATTTTTAGAATGCTGAAAAAAACTGTAACCATTGACTTTCATAGTATTTGATTTACCTACTCAGCAAGACAATGGTTACTTGTTTTCAGAAAAATGACAATTCTGTCATCATACACACAGCCTTTATCTTTTTCTTTTATTAAACACAAAAGAAGATATTTTGAAGAATGCTGAAAACCTGTAACCATTGACTTTCATAGTATTTAATTTATAAACTATGGAAGTCAATGGTTACAGGTGTCCAGCTTTTTTCAAAATATCTACCTTTGTGTTTAATAGAAGAAAAAACTCATAAAGGTTTGGAAAAACTTGAGGGAGAGTAAATATTGAGTCAGTTTTCATTATTGGGTGAACTATCTCTTTAAAACATGAAGGACTATTTCAAAGTAACTCGTAATTTTTTAATTTTGTATTCCATCTTAAACAGTCGTACTATTATTATGATTATTATTATTATTATCTTGTGTTAAAAAAAAAAAACTTGATTTAATTCAGTCTGGTGCTGTTTTTCTGATAAGTTTGCTTAAGTTGGTGTTGGTGTAAAATGTCCCCTCAGCTCGTACCTGTAACTAAATTTACTACATTTTAATTAATAGTGATTGTTCTTGATGACAAACAAAGCAGTTCTATATGAACTTAGTGATTTCAGACAGGATTAGAGACAGGTTAAACATTCAGGGAAGAAAAAAGGCATTTTTCAGTGATGTGATTTTCATTTCTTCCAAGATGGCATCAATTTGTACTAACAATATGTACAACATGTTCAATTTTATCCATCATTTTTACATGTGACCTCAATGGATGCTTGCTTTCTTGATGCCATAAGTGTTTTATTATTGTTGTTATTTTATTTTAATAATAAACCAATTCATTTAGCAGACATCTTATTATTTTACTAAAATAACACAGATCAATGTCAATGATTTCCCAAGGAAATACTAGGAATAATAATAAAACAAGTTCACTCCACAGAGAGGATTTTAATGTGCCTTAAAGAGATGTTCTGGAATATTTGGACTGACAAACACCTTTTCAGAAGGAAACCAAGCGTCTGATTTTTACAGAAGTTGTCATTTTATTGTCAGAAAGTCACAAAAACATTGGTAAATCACACTAATCTGACCTGTTGTTGGTTATACGAGTGTTTGAAACTATTTATGACATATAAATTGATGCAACCATTTATAAATGATACTGTATATTCCAGTTCGTCAAGACTGCCTGTTTTTAATGAGCATTTGTTATTATATATTTGTTAGATGGTCAGAAATGCCATCAGTTCAGTAAAAATAACTTGACTCAGGGTTTTTGTGCTCTTTTAAATACACATTTTCAGATAAACACCTTTGCATATTTTTGTTTGTAGAAGTAATTCATGTCTCTGTCTAATTGGTGTTGCTGATATTTGGAGTGTCGATAACATTTAATAAAAGGCTGTTATTACTTGTTCACTTTGTTTCTCTCTCTCTCTCTGTGTGTGTGTGTGTGTGTGTGTGTGTGTGTGTGTCAAATTAAGACAGCAAGTGCAGCAGCGCCACCTGCTGGAGTGTTATGAATGGTTTGGCTGACAATCATTCGTTCATTTTCTTTTTAGCTTTGTCCCTTTATTAATCAGGGTTCGCCACAGCGGAATGAACCGCCAACTTATCCAGTATATGTTTCATGAAGCGGATGCCCTTCCAGCTGCAACCCATCACTGGGAAACACCCATACACTCTCATTCACACACATACACTACAAACAATTTAGCCTATTCAATTGATCTATAGCACGTGTTTGGACTGTGGGGGAAACAGAGCACCCGGAGGAAACCCACGCCAACAAGGGGAGAACATGCAAACTTCACACAGAAATGCCAAGTGACCCAGCTAGGACTCGAACCAGCAACCTTCGGGCGACATGGTGGCGCAGTGGTAAGCACTGTCGCCTCACAGCAAGAAGGTCGCTACTTCAATTCCTGGCTGGGCCAGTTTGCATTTCTGTGTGGAGTTTGCATGTTTTCCCGTGTTACCGTGGGTTTCCTCAAGGTGCTCTGGTTTCCCGCACAGTCCAAACACATGCGCTATATTGAACTGAATAGTGTGTGTGTGTGTGTGAATGAGAGTGTATAGATGTTTTCCAACTGGGTTGCAGCTGGAAGGGCATCTGCTGCATAAAACATATGCTGGATAAGTTGGCGGTTCATTCCTCTGTGGCGACCCCTGATTAATAAAGGGACTAAGCTAAAAGAAAATTAATGAATCTGAATGCCAGCAATTGGACTTAAAAATCCATGCGATGTGAACATGAGTCACTAGATGGCAGCATCTACTTTAATTACGTAAATATTCTGAAATTGGCATCCGTGTGTTTCGTTTTGGTAGGAAAAAAATAAATAAATGGCGTCTTAAAAAATAAATAAACTACACTTACAAAAAGTGAACTTTACACTTTTGCTTTCATTAATCTGTTATAATTTATTTTTATTTATTTATTTTTATTTTTTATGTTTTTGTTTTATTATTTAAATTTTATTGGAAAAAATATTTTATTAAAATTATATTTTTTGCATTTATTGTAAGGATCTTGGATATATTTTGTGTCTGAATTTGCATTAATACTTTATTTAATGTCCCAATGCTTATAATAATAATAATAATAATAATAATAATAATAAAATACGTTTTAGAACAAAACAAAAAAAACTAAAAAAAGGAAGACTAGAACAATGGCTAAGATTCAGGTCTGCAATTGTAGTTAAGAATATAACTATAATTTTATATAAATATATTAAACAATTGTATAATATTATAATTTACATAAAGTAATTAAATAATGTAACTAATGTATATATTTTGAAAGAGATAGATAGATAGACAGACAGACTGACAGACAGACAGTAAAACAAATTCAATAATTTTCTTGCCACACAGTTGTCTAAATGTAATGTCAAATTTATTAAAAAGACAGACAGACAGATAGATAATCTTGCAATGGGTATTTTTCTGAGATTGAGGTAAAGTTTGATTTTTTTTCTTTTTAAAATATTTCCCAAATGATGTTTAACCGAGCAAGGAAATGTTCACAGTATGTCTAACAATATTTTTTCTTCTAGATAAAGTCTTATTTGATTTATTTCGACTAGAATAAAAGCAGCTCTTATTTTTTAAAACACCATTTTAAAGGTCAATATTAATAGCCCCTTTATTTATTTTCGATAGTCTACAGCAGTGGTTCTCAAACTTTTTTCATCAAGTACCACCTCAGAAAAGAATTGTCTCTTCAAGTACCACCATAATGAGCAGTATTGAAATTCAGTAGTACAGCACTGCACAGTTCAAAAACTCCTGTCCTTAAATGTAAAGTATTAACATATAATAGCCAACTATCAACACCTGGAAATGTTGCCTGGACCTTAGATATATAGGCTATATGTCATCATATTCAATTGTTGGTAAATTTTGAAATATATGTAGCATGTACATATGACATTACTCCTCCGCGTACTACTAGAAGGAAGCCTGCATACCACTGGTGGTACATGTACCACAGTTTGAGAACCACTGGTCTACATAACATACCACTGCTATGCAATAACTTGCCTAATCACCCTAACCTGCTTAGTTAACCTAATTAACCTAGTTAAGCCTTTAAATGTCACTTTAAGCTGACTACTAGTGTCTTGAAAAATATCCAGTCAAATATTATGTGCTGTCATCATGACAAAGATAAAATAAATCAGTTATCAGAGATGAATTAGTAAAACTATTACGTTTAGAAATTTGTTGAAAAAAAAATTGCTCCCCGTTAAACAGAAATTGAAGAAAAAAAATTAACGGGGGCTAATAATTCTGACTTCAACTGTATCTCTTCTTTTTATATGAGCTTTACCTGAGACTTATTCCATCCTTTTGGCATCTTTGACATATTATATTTGACTATATTTGTACATTTATACTTTATAACACATAGCCAAAAATAAATAGTGTTTCTCATTTTATTCCTTTTCAATCATTATATTCCTTAAATAAAATATAACTTTTTAAATTGATTAATATCCTGACGTTGTTTGAGAGTCTGTTCTAGACAGTTCCATAAACTCACATCCCATACGGACGTACACACACTTGTCCTCGTTTTCAACCTCCTAAAATGTTGTTCTTCTCTCAGATTATATCCACCTTTTCTTTCTTCAAAAGACTTTTGTATGCATTTTGGAAGTAGTTTTTTTCCCTAGCTTTAAACATAAATTGTGAGTTTTTAATTTTAAGAAAATCATTGAACTGTAGCATCTTCAATTAAAAAAATAAATGCTCCAAATACCCCACATTTTCTATCAGTTTAATGGCTTTTTTCTGCATTGTACATAAGGATCTCAAGTTGGATTTATATGCATTCCCCCAAATTTCAACACAATAACTCATATATGGCTACATAAGTGTGTTATATCAGTGGTTCTCAAATGATGGGTCGCGGGACAATGACAAGGGGCCGCTTGGTGATTTCCAAAACTCACATAAAATTTATTAAACTATTTGAAATACCATATTTCATGCATAACTCACAGAAGATAATTAATAGTTGGGTTAAAGAAACGTCAACATCAACGACATACAAATAAAAATCAGCCTTTAACTTTTATATTGAAATGTAATTAAATTAATAAACGACAAAAACAAAACATTATTTGGTTTATAGACTGTTGCAGTTTTGTGTTGTTGTCAATATGCTCACGTTTATATTTACCTATAGTTGTGTCTGCAACGTTTATATATTTACAGTATAACCACCTTTTAAAATGGGGGTCGCGAGTTACTGACATTGTTATTTTGGGGGTCGCGGGCAAAAAAGTTTAGGAACCCCCGTGTTATATAATACATACATTGATTTATTGTCCAGGATAAATCCTGCTTTATACCTTGTACTTTAATTAATCGGTCAGAAATCGCATGAATGACTTCAAAACAACATTAGCACTATTGACTGTGAACAATGTTGTACTTTGATAGTCTTTGGCTGCTAGTTTGATTTCACTATTTAGAGATATTTATATAAATATACACTAAAAAAAATATTCAAAGATGATTCCTTGGATTTACTCTTTTTTTTACGTTAAGTGGTTGTAAACAATTTATTTGGGCTGAATTTAAACAAACAAATTAAGATGAACATTATTAAATTTAATTTGATTGTTTAAATACAACACAAATAAATTGTCTGCCACAGTTCTGCAAGCAACACTTTTTTCAGTGTACTATTAAGGAGAAAATCTAAATGTGTGAATATAAAACCAACTTTACCTCATTTACCTTAATTTTTTTAGTGTATGCCGTTGTCATCCACACCGCGGCTGGCTTGTTTTGGTATTGAGCATGAGCAGGCTACATACAGTATACAGTAGTGAGCAGGGCAGGGGGTGGTCCTCAATCCTCAAAGCACACTACAGTTAAACACTTGTCCTGTAGGTGTAGCCCGTCTGGATACACGTTCTTACGGGCAACTTCTTGTGGAGTTCCTGCCAGCACGGAGATCTAAGAGGCCAAAAAACAGACACTTAATTTAACATTACCTCAGAAGACGAGTCACAACAACTTACCTCAGACTGAAGGGAACTAAAAGCGGACATTATGCGAGTTTTGTCGTGAATACGCCGACATGTTCACGCGGGGCTCGAAGAAACGGCGCTCCAATCGTTCGGTAAGTTGCTCTCATGTCGTGGCATCCCGCTTTTAACGAAACCACAAGGCGTTTTTATCATTTCCCACAGTTTCTGGTCGATTATCTGAATGAACGCCGCGTGGTTTAACAGTCTCTTTAAAGCTATTGTGCCGTGTTGATGGCGAAAGTTATTGTTTGTTTGTTTGTTTGTTTGGTTTCTCGCACTTACTTTACCTGAAGTTGAAGACGCTTCAGTTCACACACACATACATTCACCTTCTTTCTGTAATACCAATGCGGGGTTTTTTTCTGCAGAATTTACATTTTCAGTCATTACTTTGCCCTTAAAAAGTATCAAATAATTCGTGAACTATTTTATTGGGGGGCGTGACTTATGTGGCTACGTCAGCTTTACCTGTGCAGGTGACGTCATCGGTCTAGGTTACAATTTCATTGTAAAATAAATAAATAAATATGTGTTTGTCCCATGACCAAAATAACAAATAAAGCTAATGCATAATAGTTATTCCCACTTGAAAAATCGATTAAATGCTGTAAAAAATGCAGGGTAACATAAAACATTTACGTTATAATTAAGATATATAGAGTGAATAACTCTGACATGCTTACAGCATGCCTCTTTACAGCTGAAATAATGTTTAAACTTATTCAAGCACTTTTCTGTACTTGTATAAGCAAATGCTGAGCCTACAAAAGTGCTTATATACAGTGCTCAGCATAATATGAGTTAAAGTTGTTTTTATATTCGCACATTCGTTCATTTAGCAGACTCTGTATTGTTTACCATGTTACTTTGAATATTCGATCGGGAATTAGCATGCAAGTATGACTTCAAAACAACATTAACACTATCTAATTTACTATGAACAATGCTGTACTTTGATAGTCATTTACTGCTAATATAATAAATACTTTTCTGAAATTATATTATTAAGAAGAAAGTCTGAATATCCAAACATAAAACCAACTTTACCTTTATCTCAGCATATAAGAGTACACTCAGTGTGCGAATCATACATTTATGATTGAAGGGGTCAGATTTTTCAGTAGTAGTTTGGTAATACATGCTTCAGTGAACCAGATTTTAAAAACATTTAAATTACATCTAATTTATTCATAAAATGTATACATTTTCGAAAGTTGCTTGGGAAGAAGACTTGGGGATTTCAATATCTGAGACTGATTGGGATCACTGACTTTTATCTGTGTATTCATGTTCTGTAAATTCAAGACACCGTCTTATTCAGTACAAAGTATTACACAGACTTCACTATTCTAATACAAAGCTTAATAAATTCTATCCCTCGATTTCCCCCACATGTGACAAGTGTAAAGCTGCTGAGGGTACTTTAGCACATCTTTGTTCTTGTGTTGAAATTCAGAATTTTTGGTTAGAAATATTTTAGTTTTTTTCTAAGGTTTATGATTGTGTTTTACTCCCTGACCCAATGATAGCAATTTTTGGCTGGTCAGATTTTCTTGAGACCCTCAACTGAAATGTACAATTACCTGTTCAGTATCATAGCTAAAAAAAAGTTATGCTTTGTTTTCGGAAGAAATATGGTAGGCCTCTTTTTTCTGACTGGCTTCTCGGACTCACCTCCAGTTAAGTTAGTTTAGTTTAGTTAGTTAGTTTATTTATAGCACATTTTTTACAACACAACTTTGCCCAAGTTGCTGAACACAATCAATACTAAACAAAGTAAAACCTACATCACATACATAACAATTAAAATATAAGGCAAACCCCTCAACATTAAAAAGGCTCAAATGCTAGAGAACAAAGATGGAGTTTCAAACGCTTTTTAAAAACAGATAGAGTTGGAGCATGTCTGATGTGGGGTGAAAGCCTGTTCCAGAGTTTTGGGACGATAACAGCAAAAGCCCGATCCCCACTTCGCTTACACCGGGACCATGTTACCAAAAGAATAAACTGATCAGAAGACTTCAGTGCCCTACCAGGGTTATACACATGTAGGAGGAAAGAATAAGATATACCACCTCTGGGGAACTTTGCGAAATTTGATAAAATGTGGGATCCAGTCTTTATCCAGTCTGATACACCATAAAGACTAATTGAGTCATTTAATTTCTGAAGATTTGTAAGTTTTTTTTTCTACATCCATTGCTGTGTCTTTTTGTAGGTCATGTATGTTTTGTATGTCGCCATTTTCTCTTGTTTCTTGCTTTATTTCACATTTTGCTCGAATTATTGTTTCATGATGGGTTTGTCTGTCTGTTCTTAGTTTTTTTTTTGTCTGCAAAAATTATAATAAAAATATAAATAAATATATACATTTTCAGTGAGGCATATTTAAAGACTATTTTAGAGGTTACTGTAGGTCAAACTATACAAATTATGTGTCTAATTTTTTTTTTTATGCTACATGCAGATATAAACACCTGTTTTACACGAAACGTGTTTTGTGAATACTTAAGATTTCTACCAGTGCTCTAGAACTGCCAGTTTCATATTTATCCTGCATTAATTGGCACGATTATGCATTCACAATGGTATGAACTGTTATGAGGGGGGTCAAATATTTATTTTATACATTTTTTATTATTAATATTTAAGATATAGATCAGAGATCAGAGAAAGCTATTTCTTAATATTAAAGGTCTGACCTCACTTATACATCTTGTTTTGATGTCCTTCAGGAGGGATCAAGTGTTAATTAGGGGCGTCAAACCCCCTGTAATCTGCACCATGAGTACACTCCATTTTGAAAATGAATATTTTTATCTATTTCTCAGTGACTGTGGGTAATATATATATTGTCGCACAGATTTATTAAACAGATATAATTATTAAAATAATATTTTAGTCACAGAACATCTTTAGAAATGGAAAGATAATACATTTGAATTCATGCAAAACATTTCAACAAAATTTGATATATTTTAGTTTCTCTTGATGTTTGCTTTTTTTGTAATTAATGAAATGTAATATTTTTGCCGAACATGTACATTTGGGCAAATGATTTTTTAAGTTGTTTTGTTAGATTAGCTCCAGATTTGGCTTCAGTACGGACTAAACTAAATGTTGATGCACAAATATAATATTGTGAAGCTTCTTTTAGAAAATATTACTTTAAAGATTTGTGGGTTGAGCTCATATATGCTGAGCACTGTAGATAGATAGTATATTCCTGAAGAAATAATATATGAGCAATTCCAGCGTTATGGAGGTGACATTTGAAGTAATAACTCAAAACATAAATGCGCATAGAAATTGTTAACATTAAATTGAAGAATCTGCTTATATTTTCCAGAACAACTGACCACAGAGTTAAGGGATCAGAAAAATATCGTTCTGTAAACATGTTTTAGACTTTAAATAAGGAAAATAAACTTGCGTTATGGATGTGACAAAGGCTGCGGGCTTACAGTATACAACATACTGTGAAGAAATTCTGTGAATTAAACTCCACAGCCCAAAAGAAGTAATGATAATTAAAACGACAAGAGTTAACTCACTATCAAACAGAAACAATTGGTTTTATTTAATTTAATATTTTCACATTTATGTGGAAAAAGTGTCGTTATGGATGTGACATCTCTCCGTTATGGATGTGACAGATGTGAAATAGCGACTTCTGTGACTTTGGTAAATCAAATAGAATATTTTAAAAACATTGACAGATGCAGTTTTGAGTATTTCTAAAGTACTGTAAAACACTTGCTTACCCAAAAAAACCCAGAAACAGTTTCTGTATTTTGGTGAAAACTTTTTTTTTTCATGGCAAGGTTGACATTTGCATAGAAATGCTCATATATAGACATATAGGGGTGATTAAAAAAATTGGGCCTGTAAACTTTCCAAAAACAAAAACTGAGAATTAAACAAACTATAATGCTGTATGTCATATCTTAAAAAAAAAACAATGTTTGCATGTGTATTTAGAAACATTTTGTCTCGAAAATATTACCTTAAAGACTCTCACTATCTGTGACCGTCTCTGCAAGGGAGTGAAGACGTCTAAAAATACAATTTAATGATTACTTTAATAAATAATATAAATCATTCTCATAATAACTACATTACTGTGAGGGCGAGCATAGGAGTAGACGTTAATAAAATACAATTCATGGATAATTTCATAAATAATACTGCATTACTATATACTGTAAATTACTTGCTTCCACAAAAAACCCAGAAATGGTTTCTGTATTTTAGTAAAGACATAATTTCTTTCATAGCAAGGTTTACATTTGCATGGGATTGCTCATATATAGAAATAAATCTGTACAATAACAGAAAAGCTACTGCTACCTTTAGTTTTTGTACACTAATTTACGTGGTCAACTCAGACAACATATTGTTTCAGTTGAGTAAAATGCATATAAAAATCACACAAGTTCGACTTTTCAACTTCAAAAGTTCATGATCAAGGTCCCATAACGCAATTCAGAAGCATAAATAAATGCAAAATATGGGACAGGAAGCTGTTACTTCCCTCACTTTTATTTACAGTGAAATATATTCATAGTTTAAACATATTCTGGAATATCACTGTAGAACAAAATAAATTCGATTTGACATTTCTTTGTTATTTATGATATTATCAAATGTTAGGCGTCTGAATCAGCGCTTCACACCGCTTTTGTGACTTCCTTCCTTTAAGGAAATGTTCCACAAATGTCTGGAAAAGGAAGTTGCTGGCAATGCAAATAGACAAAAAAAGTAAACACGAGATAAAACATCAGGACAGGCTTATATTCCTTGAAGATGTGAATTGAATTAAATGATGTTGAATGGATTAGAATACAACAGAGGCGCTCTTTGTTTCCTGAATCTGCTCTCTGGTCATTCACATGTGTACCAGATGCTCCTATACATGGAATGAATCTCGTTCAGCGCTCAGCATAAATTAAAATCTCTCTTTTAAATCCATATTTTCTATAGGAGACCTTACTTTAATAGATTTGTTGTGCATATACAGTGGTGGAAATAAATATTGAACGTGTCACCATTTTTCTCAGAAAACATATTTCTGAAGGTGCTGTTGATTTGCCCTGGATGATGGTAACAAACAAATAAACCCATATATGCAAAGAAAACCAAACAAAGCGAATTAGTTTACAAATGAAGTTGTGTAATATAATAAAATGACACAGGAGAAAAGTATTGAACACATGAAGAAAGGGAGGTGTAGAAAGGCAGTGAAAGCCCAGACAGCAGCTGAAATCTCTGAGTCGTTCCTAAGCAACCTTCTGCCTTTCGTCAGTGTAAGTGAATATCAGCTGCTTCAGTCCAACATCTACATTAGCAGGATGATGAAGATGAAACCAGGCTGGACATTTCAGCAAGACAATGATCCAAAACACAGCCAAGGAAACCCTCAAATGCTTTCAGAGAAAGAAAATCAAGCTGTAGAATGGCCCAGCCAATCACCTGACTTGAACTCAATAGAAAACACAAAATACAGATCAGATTTGATAAACGAGACCCACAAAACCATCAAGATTTCTACACACTTTTTAAGCTGCCATCACCAATAAAGTCTTATATAAAGTATTACACATATTTCAGTAGTTCAGCACTTTCTCCTTGTGTAATTGCATTGTTAGTACACATTTGTTTTGTTTTATTTTTATGTTTGCATTGTTTGGGTTTTTACCAAAATCTGGTTTAACTCCACGTCAACGGCTCCTTTGGAAATATTATTCCCAGGACAAAACATGACCCATTCAGTACTTATTTCCCCCACTGTGCATTAGATTAGTCTGAATTAAAGCCAAACTGGAACTAATATAACCAAAACAACATACTATGTCACGTCCAGAAAGTTGTACCAAAGCCAAAGGTAATATGTTGTGGGGAAAAATATCAAATAAAAATGTAATATACTGGAAAAATCAAGAGAAACATAAAAAACAAAACATGTAGTACATTTTTTCAGCAACTTGAGTTAAAATTATTTTTCAGTTAAAGTTATTTTTCAATTCCTAAAGGGGTTTAGTGACAACTCCTATTTTAATTCCACTGTTTTTTTAAGTGCGATAAAATGTTGCCTAAATTTACTAAGATATGGACAGAAATTTTCTAAACCTATTTATGCTTAGCATATATTAAAATGACATGAACGTCATCCTGAGATCGTCTGATGTTGCCCTTTTAATTTTGACCTGGAGTCACAGGAAAACAACTTGGCGTACAAGAACACACTGAGAGCTTTTGACATTCAGCAGTGGTGTTGTTGTTGTACACAGGTTATCCTCGAGGTCTTTAAATGTCTTAAATCTCGAAAGCTATTTCTTAGGCCTTAAAAAGGTCTTAAATGTACTGAAATATTGTGTTGTAGGTCTTAAATCTATTTTTAACAGGTCTTAATTTTCCTTTGTTCATGTATAGCTACCCAATCTAACACCCATACAATCCCCAACAATCTCAATAAAACTTTTAACTTTTTATAAAAAAAATGGCATTTAATTACTTTTCTTACTGTAACATTTGCTTAAAAGTTTTTCATTTATATGCTGTTGAGAATACTGACCTGGCCAGATTTTTATTATTATTAAATTATAATTATTTTAGACTGATGTAATTGGCAGCTTTGTTTTGTTCTGTTCTTGGTAAGAGTTATAGGGTTTGTAAATAAATATATTTGAAAATGTTCATTCATTCATTAATTTTCTTGTCGGCTTCGTCTCTTTATTAATCCGGGGTCGCCACCGCGGAATGAACCGCCAACTTATCCAGCAAGTTTTTATGCAGCAGATGCCCTTCTCTTCCCAACCGCAACCCATCTCTGGGAAACATCCACACACATATTCACACACACACTCATACACTACGGACAATTTAGCCTACCCAATTCACCTGTACTGCATGTCTTTGGACTGTGGGGGAAACCGGAGCACCCGGAGGAAACCCACGCGAAGGCAGGGAGAACATGCAAACTCCACACAGAAACGCCTACTGAGCCGAGGTTCGACCCAGCGACCTTCTTGCTGTGAGGCGACAGCACTACCTACTGCGCCACTGCGTCACCCAGATTTTTATTATTATTAAATTATAATTATTTTAGACTGATGTAATTGGCAGCTTTGTTCTGTTCTGTTCTTGGTAAGAGTTAAAGGGTTTGTAAATAAATATATTTGAAAATGTATTAAAATAAATATTCAAACTAAATTATCATTATTGTTGTATTATTAAATGTATTAAATTGTAATAATCTTTTGGATAGGGCAGGTGCAAATCTATTTGAACTGGGATATTCGAGAGAAAAAAATCCTTAACATTTCACCCTGACGATGTCTAATTTCCTTCATATACCGGTCTTAAGACTCTTAAAGTGTTAAACTTAACTTGGTGAAACCTGCAGAAACCCTGTGAATAATACACACTGCAAAAAATGCAGGTTTCACACAATTCATCGATGTCTCAACACAAATCGATTAAGTTAACATAACAAATTTAAATGGATTGAACATAAAACAAATAGGTTGACTCAAATAAATCTCAACAATTGTTTTATTTTAGCTCATTTTAAATAAGTAGTTTGAACAAACCGCAAAAATCAGTTCAGTGCAGTTAAAAATCTTCTTTCCATTAAACAGAAATGGGAGGGGGGGGTATAAAGGGGGGCTAATAATTCTGACTTCAGCTGTAGCTTGAGGAAACAGTGGCGCTGAGCCTCATAAAAGGTTTTGAAAGTGGATTTTGAGCTTTTGACCTCTTGTAGCCATTGTGACGGTCACTCTGGACAGGAAGTTTCCCCTGAGGGTGTGGACAGGAAGACACCCTGAGGCCGTCCTGTCTCATTGCCAGAGACGGGACGTAAACATGACTCACGCAACACATTTCTGCGTATAACCCTCAGGTCGTCCTGTCCTTGCACTATATCATGACTTCGTTCACATTGGTCTTTTTTTCTCTGCAAACATATGTGTGCAGTTATGGTGGCACAGGGGTTCAGTGGTTTGCACTGTCGCTTCAATGCAGGAAGGTCACTGGTTCAAACCCAGAGCTGGGTCGATTGGCATTTCTGTGAGGAGTTTGCATGTTCTCCCAGTGTTCAGGTGGGTTTCCTCCAGTTGCTTCGGGTGCACCCCTTCAGTCCAAACACATCCACCTTTTTCCTGGCTGCTGCATGGAGGGTGCCATAGCGACTAGCATCATCCGGTAGAATGGTTAGAACTTCCGTTTACAGCGTTTACAACATAGATATATACATTAGATGTCGCCTACTCTGTTGTTGTCTATTGGAAGAAATGCGTCAATAGAGCCGCCATTTTGGAACAGGGTAGCGCTCCTTTGAAATGAATTCGGGACCAAGGTACAGTGCAGGACTGTGGCCATCCAAAGCCAGAGATATACACATATACACATATATCTATGATCGGGAGTTTTCCTGGATGTTAGTGTGCTATTTTTTTTTTTAATTACGAAAATTTAAATTTTACATCACTTTTCTACATTGATGGATCAGTAATCGCACAGGCATTCCTGACAAAAAGCTTGTGTTTGTGTGTACAGAAATGTACTATCCACCCTCCCTGTTAAATTTGATCTAATCTGTGTCCTGAAACACAGCTCCTCTCCTGCTTTCACTTCTCATACTGACAGAGGGAGCGATTCACTTGTGAATGAATCTCCATTATGAACGACTTGTTCACTAGTTGACAATAATAATAGTCTGGCAGCGCAGCATCTCGTTGTCATATTTCTTTTGCATTGTTTGCTGATTTTATTCAACAAAACTAGCATAAGCCGAGTGTTTAGTGCAAGTTGGAGCTGCTTTGCCGTATGGTGAATGCAGTAAGTGACTGTTATCATCAATAACGTTACCTGTTGAGCACAAAAGTTCAGAACATACAAAAACTTAAAAAACGAAATATTACCTATGGAATGTTCTGCCTTTGTGCTTTGTTTTCTTTGTTTGCTCGTTACTACACCCGTAGACAGCGCTAAAGTCCCGCATCTTCACGTAATAACACTGTCTTGACTAGTGCGGTTGAATGACATTTGTCCTGGGAGCACTGTACCAATGTGGCGGAGCTTTTGACGCATGCTCAGGGTCCCTATGCAATATCTAGTGTATATATCTATGGTTTACAATAGGTGATTTTGCGCTCCGAAAATGGGTTTCAATAGCGCTTTTAATGGATTACGGAGTGTTTTTCAATTAAATAAATCTCAACTATTTTATACCTTAGAAAGGTGTATGTTAAAACCATTATATTCTGTCAGATGTGGTTCAAGCGTGAGAGAAAAACGTTCTTCTAGTTCAAGTGTCTGCTGTCAGAAATACAGTGTGTGTGTGTGTGTGTGTGTGTGTGTGTGTGTGTGTGTGTGTGTGTGTGTGTGTGTGTGTGTGTGTGTGTGTGTGTGTGTGTGTGTTTCCCCGGCTTGTCAGCTGTTAGCTCAGCTGCTCTTCAATACACACACATGCACGCACAATACTTCACTGCATTATAGAGCAAACCAGATTACTGGCATAAAACTTAACAGGTATGTCATGCAATTTACAAAAATGACCAATAAAAGTCTGTGACTGATCCTCTGCTGGCTGATTTGCTGTTCATTGTAATGACGAGCCGTTTATGTTTCATTTAGTGTGTTGTTTTTACCACAGTATGTGTTTTTCTGTCATTTCGAAATGACACTAGCCTTTATTTTCACTTTGTCACAGTTATTAAATCAGTTATTAAAACATTTTGGTGAATTACATTTGTTTGGGCTGGTTATATATTTGAAAGAAAGAGAAACTGTTGACTTTAGCGATGACGAGGCTTCATTTAAACTGCAGAAGATGCCGCCTGAGGAAAAAGGTGCCTCGCAGCAGCTGTTTTCCATCCTATTAGATCACATTTTTTGAAATGATCAGTCCAGGAGGTGGCGCAGATCGACAACCGTATTAGTTCAAAGATGATAAAAGCAAGTGAAACAGATTAAAACAATAGTTTCAAAGCTGTCCAAATGTGACTGTTTACACGCATCAGCTGCCGAGCGGATTACCTTAGCATTCTCCTTACGCATGCACGCAAAGCATAATGGGTAATTTTGCGTTTTACGAATAAGGTCTATAGATGAATAAGCTAAATTGGCTGTGGTGTATGACTGTGAATGATTGTGTATGGATGTTTCCCAGTACTGGGTTGCAGCTATCCTATATGCTGGATAAGTTAGGGGTTCATTTTGCTGGTGGCCTCTGATGAATAAAGGGACTAAGCTGAAGGAAAATGAGTGAATGAATCGATAATTATTTACACAGTTGGTATTAAGATGGAATATAGAAACTTTATCTGACTAACATTCAGCAGATAATTGTGTCTGGAAAAATATTCAGAGGCTTTTATTTTCATAAACCGCGAGGACGTCCAACTTAGCTTATTCAATTTACCTGTAGCGCATGTGTTTGTACTGTGGAGGAAACACTCGCCAACACGGGGAGAACATGCTAACTCCACGCAGGAATGCCAGCTGACCCAGCCGGGGCTCGAACCAGCGACTTTCTTGCTGCGAGGCGATCGTGCTACCCACTGCGCCACCGTGACGCCCCACATACAACACAATGAACACAAAACCCGAATGTGTTTTTATTTTCAGACCGACTTTGATCATCCCTCCGTCGCAGTCCTGCATTTTTCCAATTCACGGAGCTGCAATAAATCAATCTCAGACTTGCATAGCAGGTTTCCCCGTCTCTAACTAATGCTGTTTGATGCCAGATCTTAATTTGTGAATATGACTGTGTTGTTTTTCTCAGAACTCTTGGATTATCTCTCTCTTCAAGGCGACACAGAAAGCGTCTGCGTGAGGGAGGGTTGTTTTTTTCTCATACCTCCAGTTTCCTTCTTTTCTATTCATTCCTTAAACAGGCTAATGCAATTAACTATTCTGCAAAGAAAACAGCACTCAGAGATCCTGTCCTCTCTCTCTCTCTCTCTCTCTCTCTCTCTCACACACTCTCTCACTCTCTCTCAGCAGTGAATAGCATCGCTCTGGTCTCGGTTCAGTGAAGTGTTAGAGTTCACTGATCTCACAGGCGCTGTTTGTTTTAGCACGCGTGTTTCCATAGATCTTTCATTGCTGGCGACAAAAGGCCGCCGTCCGGGCTAAGTTTCTCTCACAGACTCGCTCATCCTGATTTTTTTTCATAGGACAAAACGCTGAATTGGTCACTCTTTAAAATATGGTTTATTACTTAAAGCATTTACTGACATGAACTAATTATGAACAACGCTTGTAGAGCATTTATTAATCAGCATTTACTCATGCATTATTAACATCCAAACTCATGCTTGGTAACATTAGTTATTGCACAGTGAGTTAGTGAGCTAATAATGAACAGCTGTATTTTCATTAACTAACATGAACGAATACTGTAATAAATGTGTTAATACCCAGGCTCATTCTGAAAACGTAGTCCCGTGGACGTTTCTGGAGACCGCGAAATTAGTCCCAGGAGGTACGTATTTTTGCAGTTTTTGTTTTCTCGAATGCGCAAGAGATAAAAAAAGGCTGTGTGCACTTTTTCGTATCTCAAATGTCTCTCGTGAGTGCCGTTCGCACCCGTGTTGTTCTCGCATAAACCCACCAGAGGCCGCTGTCTGACTGACTGACTGAATGATTGACTGTGCGACTGGCCAATCAGCTGACCCACCCTCCTCCTTCTCTAAACCCAACCAATTTTACCGATTGACCCGTCCGCTCACTTACTTCCCTAAACCCAACCAACAATTTACAAAAGCCGTCCAGAAAAAGAAAAGCCCTCGTCTGATTTTTTTTTTTACCATGTTTTCAGATTTTCACCACATTCTCACCCTGTTATGAACTCGTTCACTTTATTTTTTGGATTCTGTTTTTGTCTTACCTGATTTCTGGAACCGCTCTTCGCCGGACTCAAACCTGATCGTCGTGGTCAAGTCCTCTCTAAATCTCAAGTCTGCCGACGTACACGATGAGCTGACTAGACAAACTGGTTGCAGCGGGAAAGCCCTCCACATGGACGTAAGTGTTCACACGGACGTAAGCTTTCACCCGGTAAGCGCGAAAGGGAACAGCGTCACACCGCCCTGTAGCGTTTGCTTTAAAAAATTAAATGCAGCCATACATACCTCCTGGGACATATTTTGCAGTCTCCAGAATTGTCCACGGGACTAAGTTTTCAGAATAAGCCTGTGTTGAATGTATTGTTCCTTGTTTGTTCATGTTAGTAAATGTATTAACTAGCATGAACTAATTCAACCTTATAAAGTGTTACAGCTGAATCTTGACTATACTGATTAAGCCTGGTTTATACTTCTGCGTCAAGTGACCAGCGTAACCCACGGCGCAGGCAACGGGCGCAGCTGTGCATTTATACTTCTGCGCGTTGTCTCTGTTGGTCTGCATTAACACTTCCGAAACGCTAGTTGGCAGTGAGGTGTAAATGTTCCTCTGTGTCGAGTTTCTTCGCTGTTGTTTTGCTTTTCCTGAACACTTCCGGGATGTACAAGTGGCTAAAAATAGTCCTAAATATAGTCCTGAATAACTTACAATATAAGTGTGCAAGTAGGTGGAACATTTTCAGGTGCTGAACTATAATATGTAGCAATTACATGTAGCATAGCTAAAGAGCAAAAAGCAGCATGCTAAGACTCAATGATCCCCCTCCTCAGTTTTGTTTTCAGGTTGGTTCTCAGACTTTCACACTCTTTCTCCAGGTTTCTGTCTGTATGTGTGAGAGAGCAAACCAGGTGTTAAAGTTTTATGGCGTTGTCTTGCCATATATAGGCACGCCAAAGATTTCAAACACCCAAACCACGTCACTTGTAGGTTTTGAAGAACAAGTTCTCAGTTTTATTGCTTTATTTGTTCCCACAAACAAGCAGAAGAGCTTGAGGCTAAACTAAGCCTGGCGTGGAGTTGTAGTATAGAGCATGGACACTTGTACATGCAGACTTGTTGTGCTTTAACATTATTTGTGTTGGATTGTTGGACTTGCGGAATGAGTAATCAACTTATTTGGGATTAGGGTTGTAACGGTATGAATTTTTTAGGGTATGATAATCGTCTAAAACAATACCACGGTTTGACGGTTTCGCGGTATACGATATTAAATAGTAATTCTCATAGCAAAGACCCTGAAAAGAATAAGAACACGTTTTCTGACTGAACAAAGGTTTTATTTCAACAAACTTTTGAAAGAACCATTTTAATAGAACTATAGAAGTCTTTTATAAAAATAAACTGAAAAATTTCCCATTTTAATAAATTAAATTAGAAGAAATAAACAAGCAAGGTCTTTTAAGATTAGACAAAAATAAACTTAAACTGTCCTTCCTTATAAGCAGGATAAATGGGAGACCAAAAGTGCAATACCAAGTTTATGGCTGTAAACATGTATTTAAAGCGTTGTTTTTTTCAGTCTAGGTTGTGATGAAGAAATGTAAGCATGTTGAGATTTTCAGGACTTAATCTTGACCGCTGAGGTGAGAGAATGTGTCCACTTGTACAATGAACAAATAAAAAAATAAGAAAATAATAAATAATGTGTCAAAGTCCAAATAAACATGGTGCAAATCCTCAGTAAAAAAATAGATATAAATATTTACTATACTATAAATAGTTACATAACGAAACTAGATGTTTCATGTTTCTGTGCTGCTGTGCATGCAAAAGTAATTAGTATGAGAATTATTTCATGCAAAACTTTTTTTTGCGTTTTATTTAGCCGCGCAGAAATGTATGCCTATCTCTCATTCCGTGTTGTTCAAAAAGCTCATTGTTGGTCCACAAACAAAAGCGAAACCTATGCTTATTGGTTGTGATATAGCGAGTTTGAACCAATCTGGGCATGGAGGAGGGACAATGCATCAATGTATCATGTCTGGTTTGTCCGGAGACACAGTGACGAGCGTTTCTTTGTCAAATCAGCGTTGTCAAATTTTGATGACGTAACCACACTGATTCCGGAGCCTCTGAAAGTCCGCGAATGTTATGTGCACTGTAAAGCTGAGATTCTCTTCTTTATGTCAATCTTTGAATTGTATGAATCGGATCAGCGGATCAAAAGTTATTAAACATTTAAGAGCAATACTTATTTTTAGCCGCGGGCGGCTGTCTCGGTCTTTAAGGGTTAAAACCGTTGATATGCAATTGTTCATGGTATGATAATCGTGCACGTTCAAATCGTGGTAGACCGTCATACCGGTATATTGTTACAACCCTATTTGGGATATTTAATGTCAAATAAATATTGTAAAATAAACAACATGTCTTCAAATCAAAGACGGCTTTATTGTCAATTAGGCCACATGTACAGACCTACAGAGTGCTGAAATAGTCAAATCCCTGGGCGTAAATTTCATTTAACAGTAGGAGAGTCGTGCGTGCGTGTTGAGTAGGTGAAATGAAATGGGAAAGCAGGCATGGGTCAAACCACTGTGAGGAAGAGGAGGGGGAACTCAACTGTTTCTAAATGCATTTTTTGCGTTTGTTTTGTTTCTACTTACCCTTCCAGCTGCAACCCATCACTGGGAAACACCCATACACACTCATTCACTTTCGACACTTTAGCTTACCCAATTCAACCATAGCTCGTGTCTTTGGACTTGTGAGGGAAACCGGAGGAAACCCACGCCAAAACGGAGAGAACATGCAAACTCAGCTGAGACCCAGCTAAGGCTACAACCAGTGACCTTCTTGCTTAGAGGCACTCATGACACCTACTGCACCATCGTAAACCCTATATAGTTATTTATAAATTTATTATATTATTATTTTTTTTATACAGTTTTAATGGGCGACGCACTGGCGCAGTAGGTAGTGCTGTCACCTCACAGCAAGAAGGTCGCTGGTTTGAGCCTCGGCTGGGTCAGTTATCGTTTCTGTGTGGAGTTTGCATGTTCTCCCCACGTTCGCGTGGGTTTCCTCCGGGTGCTCTGGTTTCCCCCACAGTCCAAAGACATGCTGCAGGTGAATTGGGTAGGCTAAATTGTCCGTAGTGTATGAGAGTGTATGGATGTTTCCCAGAGACGGGCTGCAGCTGGAAGGACATCCGCTGCATAAAACATATGCTGGATAAGTTGGCGGTTCATTCCGCTGTGGCGACCCTGGATTAATATAGGGACTAAACCAAAAAGACAATGAATTAATGAATACAGATTTAATACAGACTGTAGTTTGCTGTTCTTGTTTGCAAAATTTTCTCTAGATTGACTCCATATGTTCCGTACACATTTGCTGAAATTACTCTGCTTTAAAATCAACCCTTACAGCTTTCCATGCAATAGTTGCCACTCTCTTGTTCAACAGCAGCTGCTCCTGACATGCGAACTAAAGCTCAAAACTAAATGGACGTTCGTTTAAATGCAGGGCCTTGGAAAAGAGAATCGGCCAAAATGAAAGCAAAAAAGCCTCATTTTCGAGTCTTGATTGATCACACCTGGTGGTGAGGAGTTCCATAAGGATCTATTGTTTTGATCTGAATGCATCATCTTTGTACATTCACACGGTTTATTCATGCTCAGTGTGAAAGGGCCTTTATTTGTTGTCGCACACTGTGTGTTTGTCTGTAATTGTGACTTGGCACAGATCAAGTTTAATGACCAGTTTATGCAGAAATCCAGGTAAATGCTGTAAATACGGGGTACATTTTGTTACAGCCTTTACTGGAAAAACCACCTGAGCAAAAACATGTTAAGATCACATTGTGAGAAACATACGTGAAATAGGATATTAGGGAAAAAATCAAACATTGCGATATATATATATATATATATATATATATATATATATATATATATATATATATATATATATATATATATATATATATATATATTAGGGATGTAAAGGTATCAGAATTTCACGGTTCGGTAATACCTCGGTATGAATGTCACGGTACGGTATTTATTGAATCATTTACAGGAAAAAACAAAACTTATGAAATTACTCTACAAAAGTGTCAATGACATACAAATTAGTCATCTATCTGTAAGCTTTGAAACAGGAACTTCAATTTTAATAACAAAAAAATATTAAACCATGTAAAAAAATAAAGTTTCAATTTAGTATTGTTGAAAACTCATCACATTCAACATTTAATCACTCACTCACTTAGATAGAGATGGGTTTAAAGGAAAATTATCATATAAATATAATCTGGTAAAAGCTGGTATCTCTGGGTATTTACAATGTCCCCTGCAACAGAAAAAAACCCTCCCATTTGGGACTGAGGTTTCTGGGACAAGAGAGATATGACTTGGCCCAGGTTGACAGCAGTGGGTAACGTTGTGCATTGCCTTTCCCCCACTTGAGAGGACAAACCATGAGTGAGATAGAGGTCTCATGTCTGCATCAATCTGAACAGTGTGCTGACAACACCGCTATTCAGTACGCGCGCGACAACACAGCTGATAAGAACTCGCGCGAAAACACCGCTATTCAGTACGCGCGCGGCGACAACACCCGCTTTAGAGTTTTCCAGCTCTTTTTCATCCCCGCTTCTAGCAGCACACTCCATTTCCGCATTACTGGATCTGTAGCGACAACAGACCGCAAGGGATGATGGTCAAGCATGGGCTGATGGGAATTGTAGTTTTCGCTACCTCCCGTTCGCTTCATTCGCCTTAGCAAATTTTCTCAGAAGACCTATAGTTTTACCGAGTCATGCGACTACGGTAATATCGAAAAAAATTAATATTGCGGTATGACGGTATTTACAATACCGTTACATCCCTAATATATATATATATATACACACACACACACATACATATATATATATATATATATATATATATATATATATATATATATATATATATATATATATATATATATATATATATATATATATACACAATTAGTCTTGTTAATATCACATTTGCACGCATATAGGGTCATCCTTTTAAGAAAACCACAATTTAAAAATGATTTTTAATTAGCCAAACAGGCTTTTGGGAGTGTCTGTCTAACCCGGCAAAGCTGAAATCTAGCGGCATTTGGTGGGTTGGCGGGTGTTAATGTCAAGCCCTGTATATACATGTTGATATGAAAACAATTACACCAAATAACTTAAATATTTGAAAAAAATTCATTCATTTAGATGTATTGTGCTGATTTTGTATGGGAGTGAATCATGCATAACATATAATAAAGACATTACAAGCGTACATAAATGCAATAGAGCAAAGATAAAAGTTAAATAAATAGTATTCAGGTACAGAAATTTACGTATCAAATGCATAGTAACACTGAAAAGTCTTTGTTGGATAAATAATACAATACAATTCATCATTATCAAAGCTCCAAATGGTACAATTTATTGTGCCTATATGCTTTATAGGCCTTAAAAGCACATGAAAATTAGAAACGTTCACTGCGTTATGGTTCAACTCTGCAGTGATTCCATAAATCATGCATTCAGACCTGTGGCTCCTGGTCAACTGTATAATCCTGACTCGACATGTGGGTCTGCACTTTGCGATATCGATGCTAAAAACGATGTTTTGAAGCCCTAATTTTAAACATGATCACATTTTTGACTTTTAAACATGATAAAGTTCCAAAACCAAAAATGTTGTTCAAGCAATTTAGACACATATTTGTACACAAAAAGCTTATGTGATGTTTTTTTTTTTTATATAAATGAATTAATAAAAATGTCTGTGTTTCTCTCACAGACTGAGGCTGAGGATCCGGACAGAGGTCAGCCATGTATGCGCTGTGGAGAACAGTGTCCTGGCTTCCGCATGCATGGATGGAGGTAAGACTGAGGCGATGAAACACTGTTAAAAGCTGAGGGAATTTCTCTGTCCTCTCTTTTTAGTGTATTTTCTTTTTACTTTTAATAAAATAAACACATTTGCCATGAGCACCACAGCTGACTGTGTCAAAGAAAAGTCTGCAAAAAAAAAATCTACATTAACAATAGTTTGTTTTACTGGTGCTGTATGAATAATTGGATTCAGGTTAGGACTTTGGCTAGGCCACTCCAAAGTTTTATTTTGTTTTTCTTCAGCCATTTAGAAATATACTTGCTGATGTGATTTGGATCATTGTCATGCTGCAAAACCCAAGGTTTGTTCAGCTTGAGGTCACTAACTGATGGCTGGATATTCATTTATTTTTGAAATCATGAAATCAAAATTTACAGTAGTTATTTTGCTAGTCCAGCGATGCGGTGTGGCACAGTAGGAAGTGCTGTCTCCTCACAGCAAGAAGGTCGCTGGGTTGAGCCTCAGCTGGGTCAGTTGGCGTTTCTGTATGGAGTTTGCATGTTCTCCCCGCATTCGTGTGGGTTTCCTCTGGGTGCTCCGGTTTCCCCCACAGTCCAAAGCCTTGCAGTACAGGCGAATTGGGTAGGCTAAAATGTCCGTAGCGGATGAGTTTAAATGAGTGTGTATGGATGTTTCCCAGAGATGTGTTGCAGCTGGAAGGGCATCCGCTGCGTAAAACATATGCTGAAAAAGTTGTCGGTTCCTTCCGCTGTGGCCACGCCAGATTAATAAAGGGTCTGAGCCAAAAGGGAAATGAATGAATGAATGAATTTTGCTAGTGCGCATTGTTAGGTTTAAATGTGTTGTATGTAAGTTTTTGAAGTGTTAAAGCACAAAAACACCATCATATTTTTGCAGACGTTTAGGAAACATGCTAAGTGAACATGCTAAGGAAAAAATATAGCATGAGAATTAATTGCTTCAAAATATCTTCTTTTGTGTACCACAGAAGAAAGAAACTAATTTGGAGCAAATGGAGGCTTAAAAATTAGCTAAATGTTTGGCTGAACTAATTCTTCAACTGAGATCTGACTCTTCTTGACTTTCTTTTACCAAGGACATGCATCCCAAGCTTGACAATCTGCAGACGGAAACACAACATTCTCAGACACAACATCTCGGAGTATTGTTTTAGGTTTGCGTTTTTTTTTTAAATGAAGTTGCTAGAGGAAAAGGAAAGGATGGAAGACGGCGTTGATAACCTGCAGTCTGTGAGGTCTAGATATGCTTGTGTGAGTCCTGAGATCTCTCATTGTAATGCGAGACGTGTAATCATATGTCAAGAACAGGTAATAAGAGCCGCACACTGTTTACACTGACCGCACTTTACTGTTACACCATTACGCTGAAGATCAGTGCAGCTGTAGTGTGTTCTTTCCTCTCATGGTGACTGTTCAGTAATGTCCCTTTCCAGGATTATAGATTAGTATTTCTCTCTTTCTAAGTATGAGGCACTCTTTATATTTATATGCAGTGGTGTGAATAAGTGCTTGCCTCCTTACTGATTTCTTCTTTTTTGCATGTTTAGTACACTTTAATACTTTAGATGAATGGTTCTCAAAGTAGGGGTCGCGGGACAATGAAGGGGGGTCGCCTGGTGATTTCCAAAAATCTATTTATTTTTATTAAACCATAAGAATTACCATATTTTATGCATAACCTACTGAAGAGAAAAAATAGTCGTTTATACCATATAGTTACTATAGTAGCTACTACTTCTATTGGATTGCAACCCCTGGGGTAATTACATTATATTAAAGACACAGCAATGGTGTCAGATGCAGCAGATTTCATAACATCTGGTAAAACTTTGTTGCCCATTTACAGCTCTCATACATTAAAAAAATTAAAAGAAGAATAGACTTGGGTTCATTGGTGTGTGTGCGCTCAATTGCATGCAAGGTTTCTGTATTTATAACCACCTCAGAATATATTGGGGGTCGCGACTCACTGGCATTGTCATTTTGGGGGTCGTGGCCTGAAAGTTTGGGAACCCCTGCTTTAGATGACAGAGCAAATTTGAATATTAGTCAACACATCATACAGTTTTGAAACGTTTTTATAATTATGAGAAAACAAAATACAAAACTACATAGCCCTGTGTGAAAATGTATTTACCCCCTAAACCTAATAACTGTTCGGGTCACCCTTAGCAGCAAAAAACTACAATCAAGCATTTTCGATAACTTACAATGAGCCTGTTATAGCGCTGTGGAGGAATTTTGGCCCACTCATCTTTGCAGAATTGTAGTAATTCAGCCACATTAGAGGGGTTTTGAGCATGAACCGCCTTTTTAAGATCATGCATCTCACTTGGATTCAGGTCAGGACTTTGATAAGGCCACTCTAAAATCTTCATTTTGTTTTTCTTCAGCTATTCAGAAGGGGATTTGCCCAAGTTCGCTTCAGCTTGAGGTCATTAACAGATGGCCAGATATTCATTTCTTTTTGAAATCATGAAATTAAAAATTACTGTAGTTATTTTACTAGTCCGCATTGTTAGTTTTAAAGGTGCTGTATGTTTTAATGGAAATATTTTTGCAGATATTTAGGAAACATGCTACAGTAGGTCCACATTAATAATAATACTATACAACATTTAGCAAAATTTTTTTTAAGAAATCCCACACTTTTAAAATCTTTCTAAAGTTCTAATATCTTTCTAAAATATAAATAAAATAAGTGCATAGCAATTTTACTTGAACAAAAATACACAAATAATTATAAAATAAAACAAATTTGATATCATCAGTATAATAATGTAGTAATGTCATTATGTTTACATAAAAATGAGCCCTGGTTTATTCGAAGAATAAAAAAAAAGTGTTAATACAATTCAAAATTTGCTTTATGTTGTTGTTTCTAATGTTGTTTACCAACAAATGACAGGTAAAGCCAAATTACACAAAATTTTGGACTTGTTAGTAGCCTTTAAAAAGCCATTTTTTCCACACTAAAAACATATATATTTTCAAATTAACTTTAATTTAAACTTGCATCAGTCAAATCAAACAGACTAAAAATAAAACATTTAAACATTTTTAGTTGAAACCTGATTAACTTATTAAAAGAGTTTTCGGGCATGAACCACCCTTTTAAGGTCATGTCACAGCATCTCAATTGGATTCAGGGCAGGACTTTGACCAGGCCACTCTACAGTCTATATTTAGTTTTTCTTTAGCCATTCAGAAATTGACTTTCTGGTGTGCTTTGGATCATTGTCCTGCTGCAGAACCTAAGTTTTTCTGAACTGATTTTGTATTTTGTTTTCCCTTAATAATAAAAACCTTCATTTAATAACTGCATGATGTGTTCACTTGTGTTATCTTTGACTAACATTTAAATTAGTTTGATGATCTGAAACATTAAATTGTGTCAAACATGCAAAAAAAAAGAAAGAAATTAGAACATTTTACACCACTGTATATTAAAACAATTCAGGCATCAGCTGGTAAATGTGACTATTTGGCTGTCCAAATTATTAACAATTCCATACTTTTAAAGTCTTTCTAAAGTTCTAAAATCTTTCTAAAATTTAAATAAAATGAAGTGCATAGCAAGTTTACTTAAAAATACACAAATAATAATAAAATAAAACAATTTGAGTATTATGAGTATAATAATGTCGTAATGTCATTATGTTTACATAAAAATGGGCCATTGAAAGTAAAAAAAAAAATGATTAATGCATCTCAAACTTTGCATTATGTTCTTGTTTCTAATGTTATCTATTAATTATCAGTAAAGCCAAATGACAATTTTTTTTGGACCTTTGGACCTGCAGAACATTTTTTGGTTGAATCAAAAGAACTTTTAAAGTCATCTCAACTTAAATCAATCAAACTGACTGAAATATTAAGTTACACTTTATATATCTTGTATAACCTGATCAACTTATTAAAATAAGTTAAAACAATATAATTAGTTGTCTTGAATTTTTGTCATTGCATTGTTTATAGTGGAGTAGATGCAATATCTTTGATATCTACTGAAGTGTAGATTTTGAAATATTTCTGTATTTCAGAGCTGTAGATTATGTTTCCATCAGATTAAGTTTAGATGGCAGAAATAAGAGTCCAAAGGACAGTTTGTGACATTACCATATGCCAGCTGTTGATCCTTCTTTCTGTGGGCATTAAAAAAATCACCATGTGACTGCCATGTGTCATTCAGATCTTTTGGATTTCCCTTTTTTTCTGAAAGATGTAATATAGTCTGTAATAAAACTGATTGTTTTGATTGATTGATTGATTGATTGACTGACTAATGAGCTGGCTAATTAATTATATTGAAACCTGTCTAAATACACACAAAGAAAAAAGGAAATAAAATAAAATAGCAGTTGCTGAATAAACCAACACAGGCTCTGTGTCTTACATACCCCTGTATACATGTCTGGAGAGCATGAATTATGTAGACTGAGTAGATATGGGACGATAACCGTTTATAAGGTATACTGCGGTTTGGAAAAGTCAAGGTTTTAAATCCGCCAACATTTTCTGTAAAGCCATTCCTAAAGTATGTGTACGATTAATTTTTTTACTTTTTTTTTATTTAGGACAACAGCATCTCCAGCAGAAAAAATATCCAAGGTGCTGTTTTAAATTATAAGGAAAACAGTCAATCAGTGCTTTTGAAAACACTGTCGGTTGGGTTTAGGGAAGGAGGTGGATGGGTCAATCAGTGCTTTTGAAAACACTGTCGGTTGGGTTTAGGGAAGGAGGTGGATGGGTCAATCAGTGCTTTTGAAAACACTGTCGGTTGGGTTTAGGGAAGGAGGTGGACGGGTCAATCAGTGCTTTTGAAAACACTGTCGGTTGGGTTTAGGGAAGGAGGTGGACGGGTCAATCAGTGCTTTTGAAAACACTGTCGGTTGGGTTTAGGGAAGGAGGTGGATGGGTCAATCAGTACTTTTGAAAACACTGTCGGATGGGTTTAGGGAAGGAGGTGGATGGGTCAATCAGTGCTTTTGAAAACACTGTCGGATGGGTTTAGGGAAGGAGGTGGATGGGTCAATCAGTGCTTTTGAAAACACTGTCGGTTGGGTTTAGGGAAGGAGGTGGATGGGTCAATCAGTGCTTTTGAAAACACTGTCGGTTGGGTTTAGGGAAGGAGGTGGATGGGTCAATCAGTGCTTTTGAAAACACTGTCGGATGGGTTTAGGGAAGGAGGTGGATGGGTCAATCAGTGCTTTTGAAAACACTGTCGGTTGGGTTTAGGGAAGGAGGTGGATGGGTCAATCAGTGCTTTTGAAAACACTGTCGGTTGGGTTTAGGGAAGGAGGTGGACGGGTCAATCAGTGCTTTTGAAAACACTGTCGGTTGGGTTTAGGGAAGGAGGTGGACGGGTCAATCAGTGCTTTTGAAAACACTGTCGGTTGGGTTTAGGGAAGGAGGTGGATGGGTCAATCAGTGCTTTTGAAAACAGGGAAGGAGGTGGATGGGTCAATCAGTGCTTTTGAAAACAGGGAAGGAGGTGGATGGGTCAATCAGTGCTTTTGAAAACACTGTCGGTTGGGTTTAGGGAAGGAGGTGGACGGGTCAATCAGTGCTTTTGAAAACACTGTCGGTTGGGTTTAGGGAAGGAGGTGGACGGGTCAATCAGTGCTTTTGAAAACACTGCCGGTTGGGTTTAGGGAGAGCGGTGGATGGGTCAATCAGTGCTTTTGAAAACACTGTCGGTTGGGTTTAGGGAAGGAGGTGGACGGGTCAATCAGTGCTTTTGAAAACACTGCCGGTTGGGTTTAGGGAGAGCGGTGGATGGGTCAATCAGTGCTTTTGAAAACACTGTCGGTTGGGTTTAGGGAGAGCGGTGGATGGGTCAATCGGTGCTTTTGAAAACACTGTCGGTTGGGTTTAGGGAGAGCGGTGGATGGGTCAATCAGTGCTTTTGAAAACACTGTCGGTTGGGTTTAGGGAGAGCGGTGGATGGGTCAATCGGTGCTTTTGAAAACACTGTCGGTTGGGTTTAGGGAGAGCGGTGGATGGGTCAATCAGTGCTTTTGAAAACACTGTCGGTTGGGTTTAGGGAAGGAGGTGGACGGGTCAATCAGTGCTTTTAAAAACACTGTCGGTTGGGTTTAGGGAAGGAGGTGGATGGGTCAATCAGTGCTTTTGAAACACTGTCGGTTGGGTTTAGGGAAGGAGGTGGATGGGTCAATCAGTGCTTTTGAAAACACTGTCGTTTTTGTTGAGAGAAGGTGGTGGACATGTCAATCGTTGCTTTTAAAAACAATATCGGTTGGGTTTAAGGAAAGCGGTGGGGTGGTGGGGGTCAGTCAGTCAGTCAGTAGTCGACATCAGCCTCTCATGGGTTTTTGTAAGAACAGCAGGCACGATTGGCATTTGCGAGAGAATTTTAAGACCTGAAAATCTTACACAGCGGCCTCTGCTGGACTCGTGAAAACAAAAACTCCTAAAAAGTGTACCTCCCGGGATCTTTGCGCTCTCCAGAAATGTATACAGGGGTATGTATCCATAATGAACCTGGGTTGAAATAAACAGAAGATTTATCTGCTTTCCTTGATTTAGCTTGACTAATAAACACACAACAATGGAATCGTCTCACAGAAGGATTTATTTCAAACACTCAGCTGTAGTTTTGAGGCGATTTTGGAATAAAAACATGCTATTATATGTTGTAATTTCACGTCTGGGATTTACTACAGCCGTAGTTCATTGAGAAGCGATGCCAATTGCTGTTAAAATCACAGAATGACTATTTGTATCGATTAAATCAAATTGGAATTTAAACCGAATTATTGTATAGCTTTTAAGTGTACTATGAGTCTCTGTATTAAACTCTGCTTCATTTAAACGCAGATGTTTACCAGAACCAGCTTTACTCTCATACCATATGTTGTAATGTTGTAATGTAACATATCTGTAATTATTTCTCCACATTATGTTCATCAAGATCGGTCATAAGATGAAGAACAGTCATGTCAGTGATCATCATAAGTTTTACTTTATATAATAGAGCAGTGGTTCTCAAACTGTGGTACGTGTACCACTAGTGGTACGCAGGCTTCCTTCTAGTGGTACGCGGAGGAATGAAATATGTCATGTACATGCTACACGCATTTCAAAATTTATCAAAAATGATGTATATAATATGCCATATATGACATATATCCTATATTTCTGATGTAATCTGCCACATTTTTTAACTGTGTAGAGTTGTAGCTTCTTTACTGGGCGTACTGCGCTACTGTATTTCAATACTTCTTATTTTGGTGGTACTTGAAGAGACTATTTTTTTCTGAGGTGGTACTTGATGAAAAACGTTTGAGAACCACTGTAATAGAGGATTGTGTGGCCAGCCCATATGCCCCTGGTTTTCTCCCATTAATAAGATAAATCTGAATGCAGCATAAGGTGAATGTATGCGTTTAAACAAACTCACACACATAAATATACTTAAACAAACACACACATGCTTCAGGATCACTTGCCTTCAACTGCCAGCGGGTGCAGAAGCCAAACATTGACCTGAAACAAATGCTAAAGGACATGACACATTCCTGTGAGTTCAAAGGTGTGTGTGTGTGTGTGTGTGTGTGTGTGTGTGTGTGTGTGTGTGTGTGTGTGTGTGTGTGTGTGTGTGTGTATGTGTGTGTGTGTGTGTGTGTGTGTGTGTGTGTGTGTGTGTGTGTGTGTGTGTGTGTGTATGCATAGCTATACAATGAAGGGAAAAGTGCCTCGAGTAGTTAGATTAAACCTTCAGCTGAGGTTGAAAATGATTCTTGAATACAGTAAATAATAGTCATACTATATCAGTCTGGAGGAGTGTTGCTATTATTAACTAAAACTATTCAAGTGTATTTTAAATTCATTTTAGTCCTAAAATTTAGTACTAAAATACTGAAAACTGACAAAAAGAAATGGCAATTTATTTTTTGATATTAAAATTGAAATAACTAAAACAAATGTTACTTTAATATATTATCTACTGAATAGTATCTTAAATAGTATCTCAGTAACTATTTTTAAAACTGAATTGAAGTATGATGATAAAATTAAAAAAAAAACAGCTATTTTAAGAGCTAATGGAAAACCAAAAAAATATGTTAAATAAAAATCTAAATAAATACATAATAATAAATGAATAATAAACATAATATACATAATAATAAATTTTATATATGATAATAAATATATAAAATAAAGATATCTACATGAAAAAATGTGTTACATGTATTTTAATGAAATATTTTAATATATTTATTAAATCTAATAAATGTCAAATAAAAATCTTAGTAAATATATCAAATATCTATGTAAAATGTATCTAAATAATATACATTTATTAAATGCCGATATAAACATTCAATTAAATAATATATCAAATACAAATCTGAATAAATATTTAAAATAAAGATATCTACATTATCAAAAATAATATCTGTGTATTTTGTATAAAATATTTTAATAAATTCCAATATAAACGTTTAATCTAATATATATGCTAAATAAAAACCTCAATACATATATCAAAATGCTATTTTACAAACTATCCAAAATCACATCAATTCATTTATTAAAATGTGTATTTTTTACATAAATAGCTAAACATTAAATCAAATAAATATATCAAATAATTTTTTTTATAAATATATAAAAGAAGATATGTAAACTATCAAAAAATTTATCAAAATATATTTTCATAAATATTTTAATGAATGCCAATAAAAATATCTAAATAAATATCATATAATTATATATAAATAATCCAATAATACAGCAATTTATTTATTTAAACGATTATTTAAAAATAAATATCTATATAAACATTAAAAGAAAAATGAATGTATTACCTAAAAATCTTAAAAGATTTATAAAATAAAGAATATATATTATATAATATAATATATAAAATATTTTAGTAAATGCTTATATAAGCATTAAATATAATAAATATGCCAAATAAAAATCTGAATAAATATATAAAATTATCAAATATATATATATATATATATATATATATATATATATATATATATATATATATATATATATATATATATATATATATATATATAAAATGTCTGTATTATAATTTGTGTTTTATAAAATCAAATTAAATGAAAATATATCAGTTCATTTATTAAAATGTGTATTTATTGTTAAATAAATGGCTATATAAACATTAGATTAAATAAAAATCAAAAAATCTATATTAAATGAAGACATTTAAATCATAAAAATGTATTATTATAAAACATTTTAATAGGTAGGTATATATATATATATATATATATATATATATATATATATATATATATATATATATATATATATATACATTAAAAAACTAATACATTTCAACTAAAAATCTAAATACATTAAAACACTATATGCAAATTATTAAAAAATTATTTACTTAATGCGTATATAAACATTAAAACTAATAAACATGGCAAATAAAAATCTAAATAAGTAAATTAAATCAAAATTATCAAAAAAACATTTATTAAAATGTGTATTTTTTCAATAAATGCCTATATAAACATAAATAAATAATAAATGTATCAAATTAAAATCATAACAAAAAATAATATAAAGATTTCTACATTATCAAAAAATACATCAAAAAGTGTTATTATAAAATATTTTGATAAAGCCCTATATAAATATTCAACCAAATAATTGTACCAAATCAAAATCTTAATAAATAAGTTATATATATATAAATGAAATAAAAATTTTTTTAAATCGTAATAAAAATATAAAATAAACATTAAATAAAATAAATATATCAAATAAAGTGGCCTTTAGACTCTATACTAATTCTGCAGAGTGAATGAAATGAAAATGAAATGAAAGTGTGTGTGCATGAGCTATTTTCTCACCTTAAACTAGTGAGACAACAGTAGCTTTTGGCATTGTCGGTCTGTTAAACTCCCCTGTGTGTGTAACTAAATTTACAGAGCAGAAAGCAAGCATAAATCTTCCCCGTGCTTCTGTCCAACATCACTCCAAATCTAATCTGTTGGCCATTCTTCAGGCGAAACGCTATTCATACGCCACAAACTAATCCAGAGCGCTGAAACAATCACTTCTACTTCTGCAACAACACGACTTTAATCTGACAATGTGTTCTGTAATCTGCGCTCAACAAGCTCTTCAGCGTTGCGTAAAATAATCATCGATGCAGGGATGTTACTGTCCGTGCAGCATTTACTTTTCAATCCTTTCTACCTCGTTTTTTCTTTCCTTTCGCAGACTCTTTCCTCCATGTCCACCCGTCTGGCCCCCTATTTTGTGTCCTAATCCCTCCTGTCAGACTAATAAGATTAGCCCTTTCAGGTCCTGCTGCCAAGACTGCAGGAATAGAGCCATCAGAGAGTCTCTGTTTGTATTTCACTCCTCTGTCTCACTGCTTTTACTCATTAGCTGCGTTTTCATGCACCTATTTTTATTTTGCAATATCGCATTTAAAAAAATCTTGATAAAAACGTCAAGACGCGCATCATTTTCGAAAATGCGCATTAAAAAGTTATGTAAAACCAAGGTGGACAATGAGCCAATCAGAGGACAAAACAAACAGTGACGATACACACAGGCCATCTATCGGCCTCTTTTATCATGTTTTTGTATAATTCAGCCTTTATCCACATCTCGTGAGCAAAATAGGTTAACATTACTCAGATTGGGTTTATATTCGTCCATGTTCAGCATACATCATGCAAGGAAAGGCAAGTTTATTTATAAAGCGAAGTTTTTTTTTCCCTCTCTGCTGTCGCCTCTGGCTTGCATAGTTCAGGATCGGTTGAGCTACGCATCGACGAATTTGCTCTTCAGTGTTTGGACTCTCAGTAATGATTTAAACCACACTGAACTGAGCTAAACTGAACTGAACTTAAACACTAAAAACTGAACTGCCCTGATCCAGTGTGTGTGTGTGTGTGTGAGTGTCAGGGGTGGTGGTGTTTGACAGGGTGCACGCGACGTGTCTGTAGAGCGTGGAAGGATGCGGTGGGGAGGGGTGAGAAGGGTGCGCGATGTATTTGAGGACCGGGAGGGAGACGCGCGATTTCCGGGAGATTTTATCACTCATTTGCGGGCATCCTGGAGTCTGTGTGCATTTGCGGGAGACTCCCGAAACTTCTAGGAGACTTGGGATGTCTGTTGAATGACCTCCCGCCCTACTCATAATTCTCTCTTCATATAGCCGTATGCCTATTACATATCCATAAAACACAATGATATAACCGGGCTCGGATCGTATTGCTTTCTCACTACAATCGATCCGCTCCAGAGTTCGTTTCAATCGAGCAGAGGCCACCTCATTCAAGCGATCTCGGATCGATTGATTTGCCACGGATTCGAGCGCGATTGGTGGTTTCACATATGCCAAACGAACCGTGCTAACTGAGCAAACGAGAGGGGAATGGGAGATGAGTCTCTGATTGGTTTAATGCATGTTATTCTCAAAACACACCCAGAACTGATTAAGAGAATAAGCACAACCCTGTTAGACCATGCAGCAGAGCATAGAATGTATTTTTCCATCCTTAAAATAGCAGAAGTGATTTCGGGCATGCCTTTTATGCTTTTGCGCCATGTGCTTTAGACTTTGCACCTGGGTTGTTAAAATAGAGCCCAATGAGTCAAACTTCCTGATAAACTGGTGCAAAACCATCCAATGAAAAATGGAATTTGCTGAGGGCCTTTTTTCTTATATAATAAATTACTTGTGCTTCAGAAGACAGAGATGAAATGCAATGAATGCTGTTATAATTGGCTTTCATAGGCGTGACACGGTGTCTTGTTTAAATGAGAGCAGAAGACAGAATATACACTTTCCATGCATAATACATATGTTTTGTTGCAAGATATGCACTTTTATTAGTCATTTTGAACCTGATTTGTTTAATGTATTTCTTTGTTTGCTCAGCGTTAGTAATGAAACCCCTTTTTAACCCTTGTGTACTGTTGAACTTGACAACCCTTTCGTTTTGTTTGGGGCTGTTTTTGCCCTATTGACTCATTTACAATTACATTTTTTGATCGGAAAGCCATGACTTATTATGATCATGCATTCTTGATCGTTATTGGTTTAAAGAGGTAAAATGTGTCATTTTTATTGTTGATCGTCAATTGCCACCATTAACTCTTTAGATGGGCCTGTGCAAATAACTTTCTGGCTTTTACATGGAGTTCTATGTAGAAAAACAGCAGATAGTATGTGTGCATAAATACACGTACAATGTTTACTATGTTCTGAGAGCTGAGCTGCATATTTTGATTTTATTTTGACACTACACTCGATATGGGAGGCAAAAACTAAGCTTTTTACACTGCAACTGATGATCAACAGTAAAATTGTAAAATTCAACCTCTTCCCAATAGGGAAAACCACCAAGAATCAAGGATGCAGGATTATATGGTGTCATGGCTTTAAAAAATGTGATTATAATGGAAGTCAGTGGGGCAAAAACAGCCCCAAACATAACGAAAGGAAAGTGGATTTGCCCTGTGTATTGGTAATTTTTTAAAATATTTTCAAAGCATTTCCCCAAAATATGTATCAAAATAAGATTTGTCACTAAAAATCATTCTATTTGCTTAAATACAGAGAAGGTTGTGACCAAATTAGTCTCGAAATCACCTCAGAGTGAATGAAAACATCCCCAACAGACTGGAACTAGTCTGGCCATTCTCCTCTGACCTCTGGCATCAGCAAGGCATTTGCACCCAGAGAACCGACGCTCACTGGATATTTCCTCTTTTTTTCGGACCATTCTCTGCAAACCTAGAGATTGTTGTGTGTGAAAATCCCAGTACATCAGCAGTTTCTGAAATACTCAGAGCAGCCCGTCTGGCAACAACAACTATGGCACGTTCAAGTCACTTAAATCACCTTTCTTCCCCATTCTGATGCTCGGTTTGAACTGCAGCAGATCATCTCAACCATGTCTACATGCCTAAATGCTTTGAGTTGCTGCCATGTGACTGGCTGATTGGAAATAGGCGTTAGCGAGTAGCTGGACAGGTGTACCTAATAAAGTGGCCGGTGAGTGTATGCATGCGTTTATATATACATACATATTCACAGTAGACGTAAATGATTATGCAAACCGAAGCTATTATTTTGAATGCGATTAGTCGCAATGAATCGTTTAACTGCACTATATCTACACAGTGAGACCGGGCAGCTTATTTTGTCATGCACATACATTTTCTTCGCGTAAGCATTCCGTGTGAAGCACAAGCACTAATGCATAAATGAACTCATGTTGTGCAGCTTATGGGTGAGAAAGTAAGTGAATGATGGCATCTACATTTTGATTTGTAATCTGTGTGTTTTTTCATTAATCCCACATAAAATAGGAGTAGCTTGAGTTGATGCAGCTTAGTTCTCACAACACATCTTACGACAGTCGCATGTTTGGTCAGTAGGAAAAAATACACGCTTAGAGCAGATCCTCGAATCAAATATCTTGTTTGTCGCGAGGGGCATGAATGAATTCCCTGAATGAAAGAGCCAAACTGCAGTTAAAGTCCAACATTTAATAATTTGGCAAATAATTCGACTACAGATGTCCATGTAGGTTAAACACCATCACTTTCTCCTGTGTGTGTATTTTGACTCCGAAACTCAGCGTGCCCAAATAGACACTCCCACACCCTCCCACTTTAGTTCTTCCGACACTCCCCCTAAACAGAGCTGGACACGCCCACTTTTCTGACTTTTTCCAAAGTAGAGGTGTGAAAACACCCTGCTGAAACGAGGGGGTTTCATGGCCCTTTAATAAACACAATTATGCCATCGAACTGTTGCATAAACGCAATATCACAATCGTAGCAGTGCTATAGGGCTGTATATCATCACTGGTGTGGGGCACTATATTTTATTATATATAATATAATTTACTTATTTTTTATAAGTAATAAGTATAAGTTTTTTTTATAAATATATCAAATAATTCAGACATTCATTATTCAAATGTGACTTTTTCAGAGTTTTTTCTTTAGTTTTTCTAACATGGAATATATATGTAAAACCTGACCTATATATATATAAACCTATATAGGTAAAATCTGGCTTAAACAAAATCCAATATGCAGCCACTGATTTGATTTCATTTTATTGATAATGATGTATTGCATGTGTTGTATTGTAAGTGTATAACGTATTATTATTTTTTTTTACGGTTAAATTTGTTACAACTTCCTACCAAGGGACTATAGATGTAAATTAGCTTTAAAGCTAACTCTGGCACAACATGTCATGTTGTACATTCTCCCTGTATAAATAAATAAAATAAATGAAAAAAAAAACTGTATAGTTCATTTTATAGAATGTGTTTTGTATTATTTTATAGTAAAAATACTTTGACGATAATAATAACACATATTGTACTTTGGGGAGCAAAGGTGGCTTCACATTAACGTTTTCTGTAATACTTTGCAAGAGTCAGCATTTAATTATAGCCAAACAATTTTAATAAATATGCAGCATCTGTGTGGAACATTGATTTTGGCTCAAATGTGACTTTTTCAGGGAGTTTTCTAACATTTAATGTATATTTAAAGCCGGTATAGTTCATTTGTGTCCTCATTATCCTCCAGAATTCTCCAGAAGATATGACTTAAAATGTAGCCGTTTAAACTAGAATTGTGTGTTTGTATAATAACTGTGGGATGTTTTTTATAGCTTGCAATCTTGTTTTGCTGTAGTTTTGTCTTCCATTATTTTTTCCATCTGCCAAACACTGGGCTTGGATCACTGTCGCCAACTTGTGGACAAACTAGTTAGTGCAGGAGGAAAAAAAAAATCATTGTCCATGAATGTTATGTGTTTTTATATAAAACACTTGTGGTTAGAGAAATTGGTCTGCGTATTTCATTAAAAGTGCACTTAACACTGGACTTATCTGATTATAAATGATCCTCTTCTTGGCTTGTTTTGACTTGACTGGAGCCACATCAGAGATTCAGAAGATTGACAAGAATGAAGAGACCGCTGACAAACGCGCTGACAGAGGCCTTGTTAGAACATTACAGTTGACGGATGCTTTATTTGCTTTGATTGACAGGTGTATTATAGCGTTCTGCTTGCGTCCTGTGGTTTTGGCACAAGGTAGATTTCTGAAAATTCTGTCATCATTATCTCGCCCCATGTCAGATCGGATATTGTCCCCATGGACTACATTTACACTGTACAAGCATATCTGTAAACTTTCATTCATTTATCTAGCTTAGTCCTTTATTTATCAGGGGAAACCACTGCTGAATGTACTGCCAAACTATCCCAGCACATGTTTTATGCAGTGGATGCCCTTCTAGCCGCAACCCAGCACTGGGAAACACCCATACACTTTTACATTCACACACACTCGTATACTACAGCCAATTTAGTTAATCCAATTGACCTATAGCACACACAGAGAAATGCCAACTGGCCCAATTGGGACTCGAACCAGCCACCTTCATGCTGTGAGGTGACAGTGCTAACCACTGAGCCACTGTGCCGCCTTTGAATTGTCTTGTGCAAAAAAAAAACAAATGTAAATATTAATCCTGCTTGCTTTTTGACCATGGTCGGGTCAGTTCTTAAGGGTTCTTTCACACTTGTTTCAATTGCCTGGTCCGAACCCAGGTTCGATTTTTCCCTCCTTGCCATCTTTTTGGCTGGTTGGTGTTCACACCATCTTTTTCCCTTCTGACTCCTGGCAAAGAATACACAAAAGACATGTCACTCGAATAGTTTTGAATGGGGAAAAGTGTAATGTCAATATGGGGAATGAAGCCTCGTCTATTAGTGCAGAAGCCAATCATCTATCCCCACAGACTGACGTTTCTCCGGGGGGGAAAGCTCGGATCAGACGTGTGCTTTCATGACAATATGGTGGTCAACAAATGCACTGGAAGCTTAGCGGATACTTGCTTCACAGACAAGAAATATATCCAGATAAAGCTTAAAATCTGTACTTTTAAATGAACTAACTGCACTTGAAAGCACAAGTTTTCTGTGATCTGTATGAAATGAATGCAAGGTACAGTCCGTCCTGTCAAACGCATATAACATGACAGCAACTACTCAAACGCTTACTGTCACTGTCAAACAAAGAGTCGCTGTCATTTCTGAAGGAGATTCGCTATTAAGACCAAGTTGTGAATCACTTCAGAAGAGCAGCGTGATCTGACAAAGCATTATTCTGAGGATGATAATGGGTAGAATGGGTGTAAATGAGGTTGGTGTCGTGATCTCGTTCCTTTCGAGTGTGCATGCGTATCGGCTCTGACAACCTGAAAATAAGCATATTTTATTTGATTCGAACGTTTAGAAAATAAACTTATGCAACAGTCGTTGTTTAATTATATTGGTGATTCCAAATATGTAATGTAATCTTAAATTTGTCTTACAATGTTGGAGAATTTGATGTTTCCTCATTCAGACGGAATGCCTGAGCGTACTGCCCGAGAGGCGTTTCAGAGATGGCCCCCAAGTGAAATGACATTTCTTAAAGGGACTTTGACCTTTTATTTATTTTATATAATTGCAGACGTTACTGTAGGCTATTTCTCAGTGTCATTGATCTGCATTTATAATCAAGTCATGTTCATAAAAAGGTTAGTAATAAACATTTATACACAAGTATTTATGTGTATGAAGCATCTGTTTTGTGAGAAGTGCTTCTCATATGATATTTGAACGGCCTGTACAGCTTGACTGTCGACATTTATACGAGCGAGAATGACGTCGACTGAAACTCTGTCGTACATCATGCCCACCAAAAGGATACCCTTGCTAGTGGAAATGAAAGCCTGATAAAGGTGACCCGTACCCTACCGTATTGTGCCACTCAATGGAAACGAGACATAATGGTCAGCACTGTTTGCCAAACAGTGACACTAGCCGCGGTTATCACAGACAATCCATGACAAACATACCCAGTTTTTTTACATTTTTCGTATTTACTATTATTAATATTATTATTTATCATTTTATTAATGCTTTTGAGTTAACTTATGGGACCTTAATCTTTGGCCCCGTTTACACTAATGCGTTTTAGTTTGAAAATACGTAAGTTTTGCTACGGTTACGCCATCCGTCCACACTACGCCGGAGTTTTCGAGCGCTGAAAACGGAGTGTTTTGGAAACGCTGGAGAGGCCGTTTTCATTCTAAAACGCTGCTGCTCCATCTCAGTGTGGATGAGGGAAAACGGAGACATCTAAAAATGGAGGCGGGGCTGCTGAGATTCGCTAGCTGATTGGGGCTTTTGTGTCATTGCGTATCCTTCCCTTATTCGTCAAGCCCCTATCACATGACTATAACACACGGCTTTAACACTACCGGAAGACAGCAGACCAGCCTTCACCGTAAACAACAACATTGACACAGAAATTTGAGCTTTTTTTGCACTATTGTCTGTTTTAGGCGCCATTGTTCAGTTATTTGTTTGTAACGTTTAATAAAAACTCGACTTCGTCATCTGTCCACAAAAATACCTCTCTTGCTTTCTTTGCCATCGCGTTCATTGTTCAACTGACGTTTGTTGACTAACAATAACCAAATGCCGAGCGTGACGCATGCTTTCTGTTTATACTAGAACGCTAGTTCTAGTTCTAGTTTATACTAGTTTCTTATATATTATATTGTTTCAAATGACTAAAATAGTTCACTTTGTTAACATAAAAAGGCCCAAAATGCAATACATAATCCTAAATAAAATAACAAACAAACACGAATCACAATATACTGAGGCAGATTTTTTTACAATGTACGATATGAGTATTTAAATGTATTTACCCATATCTCACTGTAAGCCAGATTTAGTTTTTAATAAAGAACGTGAAGGACAAGTGGAAACACATTTGATAATCATATTAACCCATATTAACTTCACACTATTGTTTAGATGATTTGAATAGAAATGAAGTGGTGTAAACACTATACATAAAAGCTTCATACTGTACATATAAATCCCATGATCTGTAGTGGATGAGAACGTGTTTGAAGATTGAAATGTGAGCCGTGTTGTTGGTGAGGGAGGAGACAGAGGGCGGGACTGTGAAGGAAATCACCTTTTGTTTGGGTCCTGCGTTGGCCTGAGGCTCAAGAGTCAAGCAGAGAGCGAGAGTGTGTGTGAGTGAGAGAGAAAGAGAGGGGGGGGAGCCGTCATTTGACTCGAATTCACCGCCATGACGTTTTCTTCAATGCTGGCTCATCGAATAATGGCTAACCTCTTTAAAATGCCTTCGGTTTGAGGACGTCTGTGAGTCATGACTCTTAAAACCTAAGCTGGATTTTGCAGAGTCACGGACTGTGCTGTGATCAAGGTAATGTTTAACTTGATGCCGATCGCCTGGTGTTTGGTTACCTAGAGTACAAATGGTATGTATCAGCAGTGGAGTTTGAAGTTGTGCTGGAAGTAATCTAACAGGAAGTTCAGACTGACAGGCGTAAAGCAACAGGAGTGATGATGATGGTGATGATGATGTTGATGAATTGTCATATTGACTTTAGTTTGTTTAGTAGTTTGTTGCTAATGTTTAGTTCGTAGTTGCTTTATTTTAAATTGTTAATTCGGTTTTAACAGAATGTTAAAATTTTTATAAACATTTTACCTGGTATTTTTCTGACGAGTAGCTTTTCAATAAGTTGAGTTGTTGTAATTTAATGATAATAACCCACATTGTACTTTGGAGAACAAATATGAGGAAAATGTGGGAGAAAGTGTCATTCACATGAACATTTTCTGTATTACTTTGCAATTTATTTAGTTAAAGCTAAACTGTGTAAATAGATATGCAGTATTTGTGTGCAATGCTGATTTTGGTGAAGTAAAAGTGCTTTTTTTCTCCCTAAAATGTTTCATTCCTTAATAGTCTTGTATAATAATCTTATTATAATCTGATGCTCAGCAGTTTTATGGTTTTTTTGTTTTGTTCAAAGAGAGGAATAAAATGGCTATTGTGTTTATATTTAGCTTATTAAAATAACATGTAAAATAAAGTAAATTAAAATATAAAAATTAAAATAAATAAATAAACTAACTTACTAAATAAATAAAACATAAAATAAATAAATAAAACACTAAATAAATTAAAATTAAAACATTAGAAACAAAAATAAAACTTTTATATCCCTTAAGGGCCTTTTAGCATTGAAATAAAATGTAATTACATTTAAATAATAAAATAAAAAAGATGAATGAATTAATAAATTATATAAAAAACTAAATAAATAAATTTGAAAATGTAATCAAAATAGCACTAAAATAATAAATAAATAAAATAAAATAAATATAAAATAAAATGTAAAAAAATTATTAATTAAAAAAATAATAAATTAAATTAAATTAAAACATTACAAACAAAAATAAACTTTTATATATATTAAGGGCATTTTAGCATTAAAATGAAATTTAATTAAATTAAAATAATAAAATAAAATAAATAAAAAATAAAATAAATAAAAAAACTAAATAAATAAATTTGAAAATGTAATAGAATTAGCTTTAAAATAAAATGAAAAATAAATAAAATGATTAAATAAAAAAGATAAAACGAATACATTAATTAAAAATAATAATAAATTAAATGTAATTAAAACATTACAAACAAAAAATCAACTTTTATATCCATTAAGGGCTTTTTAGCATTAAAATAAATAAATAAATAAATAAAAATAATAATAATAATAAAATAAATAATAAACATAAACTTAATTAAATAAATAAAAAAATTTATTTAAAAAAAATTTAACATTACAAACAAAAAACTTTGATATCCATTAAGTTTCTTTTAGCATTATTTACTTGAAAATTAATTGCTTTATTTAAACTTTTTTGATTCTGGTGAGCACTATTATTTTAGCTAAATAATTAATGGGAATAATCATATATTAATCACTTTTTATAGCTTGTGACAAACATTAACTGACACATTAATATAAACATTAAGACATGAAGGACACCTAATTTTAATTTATTTTTTTTACATTTGCAACAATATCTTAAGCCATCTGAGAAATTGCAAAAATGTGACTATTAAAGTCAGGGAGAGTTCACCGATTTCATACCTAGATTTTTTTGTTAAGCGCATTAGTTGACATTAAAGCTTATTTCTGTGTAGGTGTTTGCATAGGGTGAATTACGGCACTGGCAGCTGTGTGTGGCGTCATCATGTGCAGCTATACAGTACCATCTGCACACACGGCGTGTATTGTGACGCATCCGCTGACAGATTGTTGATGTTGATCTGATTTCAGGATGGCTTTTCCCAGCAGAGCTTAACCAGCGTTGGTGAACCTGCTGACCAGTGCTTCTGCCCGAGTCTTAATGTTTCCACGCTGCTTTTGTAGCGCGCTAATCTTTGTTTGACCCTTTCTGGGAACAATAGGACAGAATACCCTGATTATATAATCTGTCTTGAAAGTTGGCATTTAAAGCAGAATTTAAAACCCACGGTAGCTGTTTTTGGGCAGACATGCTTTAGATTTCAGTTTAACTAGTCAATTTGTACGTCTATTGTTATGTAGAAAACTGAATAGGTGTCATAACAATTAATAAACAATGTTATAATGCAAATATTAACATAGCACACATGTAAAATAATCTGTTAGCAAATATGCAATTGGTTTATCCACAATAGTAAATGTGTATAATACAAGCTAACAACATATTAGAACATGCTACATCATGCTAGCTCTATGCTAGCGCTTACAACAACTAAAATGTTAGCTATGAGCCAGAAATGCTAATTCTACTAGCTAGAACCATTGTTTTTAATTTAGCATTAAAAAACATATAGGATGCATCCGAAACTGCCTACTACTCAGTAGATACTGCATTTGAATTTAAACGTACTACTCGGCCGTTAGAAAAGTACGTTCTATATAGTATAATTGTGGAAATTATGAATGGAATTCGGACGTACTACATCCGCCATTTTGCCATGGTCACGTGACCTACCTGCGTCAGCTGCGTCGCTTCTGTTCCATTCAAAAATTCTCTCGCGGGGCATCATGGGATAGCATAGCGTGCATGGAATGCGCACTTCAGAATCTCTCCGGAAGCACTTCTCGCATACTGATTTTAGCGTACTGTATAGTATGGAAGTATGCGGTTTCGGACGCAGCCAGAGTTAAAGCTAACAATGTATCAGAACATGATTGAAACATGTTACTTCATGCTAGCACTGTGTTTAACATTATAAGCATAACTACATCAGCTAAAATGTTTTATGCTGGGTTCACACCAGACGTGGTACGCACGGATAAATCGCGATATTCGCAGGTAAATAGATGCGTGAACATTTAGAGTTTACTCGCTTCATTCCCACATCAAATCAGCTTCATTCGCGCGTCAAATTCACTTCACAACAGATGCGGATTCGGCTCATGGGCAGGGCTTCTGTCTGCCCGGTGACTCTAGCTTTGTTGCTAAATGGCTAACATGGATTTTATTGAGAGAATAGCTGTGTTTGTGTGCTTTATGAAGGCTGAAAAGGCTAAGTCCAATAGATCCTTTCAGAGGTGCACCCAGCTCTGTGAGTTCAGCTCCTCCAGAAACTATACCTGGATGATGGAAGCTTTCAGATGTGCTTCTAACTGAGCTAAGCCCAGTTTGATCAACTGTTGTCGTCAGGAGGATTTTACCCCGGGACACCAACAACAGGCGGTACGTCATAATCACGCCCCCACAAGAGCAAGCTCCTAAATGGTTAGGGTGCACGAATGTTCACTAAAGTTCAGATTTTCGAACTCCAGCGATTTGTACAATACATTTGTTAAGTGCATCAATCGCGCAAAACGCTTGACTCGCACCACTTCATTTGTGCGTATCGCGTCATTTGCGCTGCCTCATTCGTGCGTATCGTGCCGCAGGATGTCTATTTGCGTCTTTGCATTGACTTAACATGTAAATCATTCACGCTTGATGCTTCTTCCACCTCTGATGTGAACGCAACATTAGCAAATGCTAATTTGTTTAACAAGCTAGAACCATTGTGCTTTAAATTTAGCATGGAAAAACAGTTTGTTAATACAAGCTAACAATGTATTAGAACATGTTAAAAACATGCTAAATCATGCTAGCACTGTGTTAAACATTATAAGCATACCCGAAATAGCTAAAATGTTAGCTATGAGCCAAAAATGCTAATATTACGAGCTAGAACCATTATGTTTTAAATTTAACACTGAAAAACGTATATAGTTAAAGCTAACAATCTTACAATGTTAAACATTATAAGCAAAACTACATCAGCTAAAATGGGATTTTAAAAAACTGCTAATTCGTTCTACAAGCTAGAACCATTGTGTTTTATATTAGGCATTGAAAAACATATATAGTTCAATTGTTAATAAAGGCTAACAATGTATTACAACATGCTAGAAACATGCTACGTCTTGCTAGCACTGTTAAACATTATATGTATATCTACAACAGCTAAAATGTGTTAGCCATGTGACAAAAATGCTAAGTTTTTTTTACAAGCTAGAACCATTGTGTTTTAAATTTAGCATTGAAAAACATATAGTTAACTATATACGTTTTTCAATGTTAAATTTAAAACATAGCCATGTGCCACAAATGCTAAATTGTGTTAATTTAATGTAGTACAGTGTAAACATGTTAGCAGCGTGTTAAACATATTAAAAACATGCTAGCAACATGCTCATTAATACTAAACATTTTTTCTCAAGTGAAGTGAATTATGGGTAATGTTGTCCGGGAAGCAGTATAAATGACTGGGTGAGCTTAGGGGAGAAACGTTTTGTTTTCTCTGTTTTTTTCTACCAAAGCCTAGCAGCTAGGGTAGAATATAAAAACTTTAAATCATGCTAGCACCATGGTAAAACAGGATATCAGCATGTTAATGCTAGCTAGGTTAGTATGCTAAAAGTATGCTAAATTAGTATGCTAATACTAGCTAAGAATGCATTAGCACATGTTAAAACATGCTATACCTGCACTGTGATAAACATTATATCAACAACAGCTAAAATGTGTTAGCCATATGCCAAAAATGCTAATTTGTGTTAATTTAGAGTAGCCTAGGATTAATATGCTACCAACACATTAAACATATTAAGAACATACTAGCAACATGCTAATTAATGCTAAATATTTTGTCTGTGACTAAAACATGTTGAACTACGCTAGCAGCATTTGACTTCATTGTAGAAACATGTTAAACATGTTAGATGATAGTTTTAAGCTAAAACATGCTAAAAGTTGCTATCAACATGATTAAACATTATTAAACTGTTAGGAGGTGTAAATTAAAAGGAGCAACACATTAAAACATGGTCCTTGTGTGTAAAACATAGCTAGCAACATGTTAGTGAGTGTTAGCATTGTTAACTCCAAATTAAAATATGTTAGCGGCATGATTAATAATCCTAGCAATGTGCTTAACATGCTAGGAACTTTCTATAAGTAAACTTAACCATTATCACTAATAAAAAATGGAATTAATGGGAAACATATATTAAAACAATGTGGTAAAACAGGGTAGAAACATGCTAGCAATATGTTATAAAGCACTAGCGTAGTGTTCAAATTAAAATAGTTACCAACTTAGCATGCTTTTTTTTAATGCTAGCAATGTGTTAATCATGCTAGAACATGCTAGCTTCATGCTTTTTTGTTTTTCCTGAATTTTGGATCATAATTTTGGAACATAAAAGCCTTGTTTACATACATTCTAATACACATGCAAGTTGTCCTGAGGACGTGGAGCATCAGCTTATCCAGGGAGGGAGGGATTGGTAGAACAGAGCGATGAAGGAAAAGAGTGAAATCAGTGAAAAGCAGCTTTTGTTTTCCATCTGTGCTTGTGAGTTTCTATCCAGCCACCAAAAACCCGTCTGAGGTGTTACGCAATACTGAAACACACACACACACAGACTTGTTTCTATATCCCAGTGAGGACTCTCATAGCCATAATGATGCAAACAGTACACTAAATAAAACGATTCATTGCATTTACTGAGTTTATTTAAGCTAACTAGTTGCAAACAATTTATATGGGATGAATTTAAACTATTAAGTTAAATATATTACTAATTACTAATCTGTTTGTGTACATTTGGGACAAATAAATAGTTTCCTACAGGTTAACTGAACAAAATGAGTAAATCCAATGAATAATTTTTAGTTCTGTGTGATTTATAAGGATGTTCAAGGATGTGACCTCGATTTTGGTCCCCTCTTTGACTCAAGTCCCCATGAGCCTGTGTGTGTTCAGGTTTAAGTCCCCACTTGGATATTAAATCAAGCACACAAACACACAGACATGCTAATAAAGTGATGTATTTTAGCATCCACTCATCCGCTATCTGTTTCTCTGTCAGACACTATGGTTATTACTGTCCATTAATGTCCGACTTTAAGAGAACAGCAGTGTTTATCCCATAACTGTACTGAGAAGGATTAAACCCCCATTCAGTCCACACACACACACACACACAATTCCCACTTCACCTCCATGTGGATGTAAAGACCAGGCTTTGACCTGATTTTCAGCTTCAGATGAAACTGAGCTGAGGTGTGTTTTCATCAGCGATCGACCGTTCCGACAGCGGAGATCAGACGCAGCGGGATGTTTGTTTTCAGTGTGTTGTGGGTCAAAGTCAGGACAGAGGATTAGCCAAAAGTGTGTCGCACCTGGATGTTTTCCGGCTAACTCGTATCCAGTAGGTATAAATTTATTCTCTTTTATCGCGTGATGTTTGTTGTTTTCCGATTTAAGGAGGTAGTGCTCTAATGCTTTTATTGAGGATAGTTCACCAAAAAAATGCTGATTTTCTCATTTACTCGCTCTCAAGTGGTTCCAAACCTTTGTGAGTTTCTTTATTCTGTTGAAAACTAAAAGGAGATATTTTGAAGAATGCTGAGAATTGGTAACCATTGACTTACATAGTTGGAAAAACACAAATACTACAGAAGACAATAGTTACAGATTTTCAGCATTCTTCAAAGTATCTTCTGTGTGTTGGCGCCAGTAGCCTAGTGGTACTGCACGCTGACATATAGCACCAACGTGCCCACTGCGACCCGAGTTCGATTCCCGGCTCGAGGTTCTCTGCCGATCCTTGCCCTCTCTCTGCTCCCAATGCTTTCCTGTCTGAATTCTCTACTGTCCTGTCATAATAAAGGTGAAAAAAAAAACCAAAAATAATAAATAAATAAAAAAGTATCTTATGTGTTCAACAAAATAAAGAAACTCATGTAAGTTTTAGATGAATTACCCTTTTAACTTTATAAAGCAGTTACTACATGTATTTTTTTTTTATCAGGAGAAGAACCATTTGGTAACTTCACTAGCATTGAATTCAATATACACTCACCGGCCACTTTATTAGGTACACCTTGCCAGTACAGGGTTGGACCCCTGTTTGCCTTCAGAGCTGCCTTAATCCCTCGTAGCATAGATTCAACAAGGTACTGGAAATATTGCTCAGAGATTTTGCTCCATATTGACATGATAGCATCACGCAGTTGCTGCAGATTTGTCGGCTGCACATCCATGATGTTAATCTCCCATTCCACCACATCCCAAAGGTGCTCTGTTGGATTGAGTTCTGGTGACTGTGGAGGCCATTTGAGTACAGTGAACTCATTAGCTTCGTCCCAAATCGCATACTTATGCACTATTTTATGCCATTTTGTAGTATAAATAGTGTAAGTAGTGTGTTCACATTGAAAACTCTCAAAATAATAAGTGCACTTTAATTACCCGGATGACGCACTCATTCAGCCGCTAAAATGAAGTGTGTAATGATGGAAACTTCACGCACTCAACGACCGCAGGTTTGCTTACGTAGCGGAAGGGGCGGAGCGATCAGACGCACATGTTGAATAACTTTATTATTTTGGATGGTGAAAGCAAAATTCTCCTACGAGAGTGATTACAGCGCCTCCGGATGGTAAATGCGGCAATACTCACGGCAGGTATTACTTGATAATTCAGTCGTTTATTTCACTGATTTGGCAACAGTCAAACGTCATCAGGGAAACAGTTTGAATTTCCGCTTAGTAAAAAAACATTAGTGTGCCATTTGGGACAACACTACATACATATACTATCCTGTTGAGTGTGTAAGTGCATAAGTACATAGTGCATGAGTGCATAGTGTATAGTGTGCCATTTGGGACGCAGCTATTGTCATGTTTAAGGAATCAGTCTGAGATGATTTGCACTTGGTTATCCTGCTGAAAGTAGAAGATGAGTACACTGTGGTCATAAAGGGATGGACAGGGTCAGCAACAATACTCAGGTTGGCTGTGGCGTTGACGCGATGCTCAGTTGGTAATAATGTGCCCAAAGTATGTCAAGAAAATATCCCTTTACACCATCACCACCACTAGCCTGAACCGTTGATACAAGGCAGGATGCATTCATGCTTTCATGTTGTTGACGGCAAACTCTAACCCGACCTTTCAAATGTCGCAGCAGAATTTTTAATAAGTTATGCTTTTTTTTTTTCAAATTTTGTATTTCATTGAGTCCCCTAGAAAGGGGTAAAAATATAAATTGTAAATGCATTTTATTTCATGAAGCAAAAGTATATGTTTAAATGCTTGAAGTTGTATAGTCATTTGAAGTAAGCTCAGCTCATGCTGCCGTGACTCCAGCCATTGTTCCTGTAGTTGTCACGGATTAACCTGCTGTGCTTGTCTTCATCAGCAACATTAGATCATGATGTCCTTAATAGATGCCCAAATTAGTGTGACAATGCCAGGGTAATTCCGTCAGGGTGAGGTGTCAAGCCAATGCTTGTGGGTTTATGTTTGCACTCTGTGCCTTGTTGTTACTCATTATCTGATCATTTGTGTCCATGTCTATGTGTTTTACCTTATATTCCTTACCAAATTTCCCCACAAGTAAAGAAATGCCAGTACATTTTGACCTTTTGGCGACATTTTTTTTGGTCCCCATAATGAACACGGCTCATAAATCACACAGAATGACATTTTTTTAAAGTGTAAAAAAGCTAAATGCTTCCTGTGAGGGTTGGTTGAACTTACTTTGAAATGACTACACAACTTGAAGCTTCATAAAATTTACAATAATATTTATGCCACTTTCTAGGGTGCTCATTGAAATACAAATTGGAAAAACCCTGTACTACTGGAGGTTATTACAAGACTTTTTTTAAACGCCTTTAAATTATATTGTAATCCATGTTTACCATATGGTTCTTCACCTGATTAAAAAAAGTACAGTAAAAATCATCATGTCTTTGGGTAGTCCCCACAAAGATGGTTACAAATGTGTGTGTCGCCTCACAGTAAGAAGATCTTTGAGTCCCAAGCCAGTTGGCATTTCTGTGTGGAGTTTGCATGTTCCCCTGTGTTTGTGTGGGTTTCCTCCGGGTTCCACCACATTCCAAATACATGCGCTACATTGGCCGTAGTGTATGAGTGCTTATGTGGACGTGAGTGTGTATGGGTGTTTCCCAGTTGACACTAGAAGGGCATGCTCTGAGTAAAACATATGCAATAGTTGACGGTTCATTCCGCTGTGGCGACCCGTGATGAATAAAGGGACTAAGCTGAAGGAAAATAAATTAATGAATTAATGTTTTTGTCCGTTTTTTTTAAATTGATTTTAACTTTGAATTTGTTTGATCGATCAGTTTTATTTTATTATGATTTTAGATTATTTGTTCACCTGAATGTTATAAAATTTCTAGTATTTTATTAGAATTAATTTATTCATAATAGTTTTATCATTTTATTAGTTTGTGACTTTTCTAATAATTATTTTTCATCTTAACATGCTTAGTTCTTTTTATTAATGAATTATTTAATTTATTAGTTATTATATATTATTTTTTAAAGATTTATTATCGGGAATTTTTTATTGACAGGAAATGAAGTTGGGAGAGAGATGGATGGGATCGTGAAAGGTCTGCGTATTGGGACTCGAATGTTTGGTGCCTGCAGGACAGTTGTGCTATATACCGTGCAACAATTTCACCTTCATTCAATTCTATTGTAGTTAGCATCTATTTTGTTGTTGTTGTTGTTGTTGTTGTTGTTGTTGTTGTTGTTGTTGTTGTTGTTGTTGTTGTTGTTGTTGGTAATGCTACCCTGTCCACATTCTGTGAGGTCTCTATGACGATGATTTAAGGTTTTGCGTAGTGGCCCAGAGGAATTTGAGCACCAGACCCAGGATGAGAAGTACAGCGCTGCGTCATATATTTAAAATTAAAAAGTGTTGATCACGTCACCTACAACCGTCTTATCTTTTGTTGTTCTGAGTAAAACGGATAGTTGGTGATTAAAAAAAAAGCACAGACAGAACAAGTTAACATTTTGGTTTGGATGATTTAGAAGAAAATTGGAATCTTTGATTTTTGGAAAATTGAATGTACAGAATGTAAGGAGGGTCAATTTTGAAACGTCGACAGGAGTAGATGCAACACCTTTTATACAAGCACGTGTTTTCAGTTATGAATCACCTGCCTGACGTTATTCTAGTTATTATTAATAATAATATATATTTTGAGGAGTAATGATAGTTATCATGAACACTGGTTTCGTGTTCAGGAATGTTGGTGACAGGGTTTGACCAAAGTCAGAGTCCAACAACTGGATTCCTTCTAAGTCACAAAGTTCATGTTGAGTTACATTTGAATGACCAAACACGTCAGGATTCTGTCGTAATGACAAGAAGAAAAATTTAGTCATTGAATTAATCTCTCTAATTGATTTTTGTGTTATTTGAATCATTTAACAGGGCATATCGGAACTGATTGCGTAACAAATTATGTTACATTTATTTTTTGTTGTACCGTCAAATTTTCGCAACACAGGCTCATTGGAAATACATAACACACTTTAACATATGTTTGACAGCAGTTTCTAGGTAAAACAAACAGTATGACACCAGCAACTTTTGTTTCTTTTCACACTAATGATATTTTCAGGGACAGATTGTTGACGAATAAAGGGTTATTTTCATGCAGTATTTTTTTTTTTTTTTTTTTTGCAAAATACCAAATAAATACCACAAAACAACTTAACAATGGTTATAATTTGTAATCAAATACTTTTCTGCCCTGCTCAGAAGTTTACTTTGTACAGTGTTGCACATGAGTACACTAAACAAAGTATTTAAAGATGATTCCTTGAATTTACTAAAACATTTTAAGTGAAGTGGTTGTAAACAATTTGTTTGGGCTGGATTTAAACAAACAAATTAAGTTGAACATTACTAAATTAAATTAGTTTGCTTAAATTCAACACAAATAATTTGTTTGCAACAATTTTGCAGACATTTTTTTCAGTGTACCGCGTTTTTAGATAGTGTGTCGAGATAAAACAGTTTCAGCTTTTACACGCAGTGGCGTTCGTTACTGTGAGTTCCAGAGCAGTGGACCAAGGGGGACAATGTGGGACGAGGGTTGCACACTTCTGTGTACTGTAGCTAGTTATTACGAAACAGCAACATGGCGGGACCATTTCTAAACACTGCATCTTGCGTTTTCAGAAGCAAAGATGTGCTCTTTCTTGTCTTTTCTCTCTTACTCCAGTGATTGCTCATCTGGACTGCAAGGTTATTATAGTTAACGAAAACTAACGAGAAAATGAAAACTACAATTTATAATAATTGTCGTTAACTGAAATAAAAATAAAAACGAGTTTAAAAAAAAAATAGAACAAAATGAAAGTGTGTGGTGTACATACAAAACTAATTGAAATTAAATAAAATTATAACAAAAACCTCCTTTATTTTCGTATTTGTAAATGTATTTAATACATAATATTACTGTAAGCTTTTTAGAAGTAAATTTATTTACTGCGTGCTGCAGATGTTTGACTCGTAATGTTACGGCACCTGAGTCTGAAGTCCTGCTGCCATTGGCCAGATCGAGCCGGTTCTCTTCCAGTCATCCTCGTTGTTGCTCCTGCGACAAAAACAATGAGTGGACATGACAGCAGCACGGTAACAGAATTACAGGGATTTATAACTATTACTTTAACAAATTTGTGCCCAATAATGGGTTTTATTTCTGTATCGCAATCGCAAACGAATCTTCTAAGTGAACCGGTTGCATCATTTGAAACGATTCGCGTCTTCAGTAAGCACTTATCTGACTTACTTTATAACAAGCCTAATACCCACCTCTGACTCGAAATAATCCAATATTTATTCTTATTCAGTTATTAGAACAGTAACGTTACACAGATTATATTTGAGAAGCGATGAACCGATAGCACTGTGCATGTGTAATACAGTGAACCAAACACAAACAGTACATGACAGGCTGCTGTGACTGAATTAAACTTGAACAACAGCAGCACTGGTAAACCGAGGGCTTAAATGACAGGATCTAGTGAAAAACGTTTATTTCATAACAGAGAATAGTAATAGAATTTAAATAAGGGAATCATGCTTCAGTTGGGTTGCAAAACTTTACTGTAAGACATTTTTCAGATCATAGTGCTGTTTTAACTGACTGAAATTATTATTGCTGACTACATAATTTTGGCATGTTGAGTCCAAACATCAGCGTTAAATATCTGAACTTCCCATTACTACTGTGTATTTAACCTCCGAAGCAGCCTTGCATTGTACTTAAGGCTGCTACTGTATCTTGGGGTTGTATTTGAATTAGAGGATGGGTAGATATTAGTGGTAGATGATAGTGTTCATGTATCCTTTAAATACAGGTTTCAAAAAATGTATGGCTGAGTTTTTTTAATTTATTCGACTTATTTTGAATCTTGATTCAATATGCTGATTTAGAAAAAAAAACTAAAACTAATACTGAAACTAATAAAAAACTAAACGAAAACTAAATAATTTCGAAATATTGAAACTAATAAAAACTAGTAAATCTCCATCTAAAACTAATTAAAACGAACTGAATTTGAAAACAAAAAGTCAAAATGAAATAAAAACCAAAACTAATCAAAAATCCAAAACTATTATAACCTTGCTGGACTGACTGTGTTCATTGTGGCAGTGCATGAACCGAACCATGACGATACAAAATACAAATACCATTGCAGTCCTAGTATAAACGTATTGTTTTTCCTGTCATTTAAGATGACCAATGACCATGTACAGTGGCGGAAATAAGCATTGAACACGTCACTTTTTTTTCTCAGAAACAATATTTCTAAAGGTGCTGCTGAGTTGAAATTTGAACCGAATGTTGGTAACAACCATTGAAAACAATATATGCAAAGAAAACAAAACTAATAAGTTTACAAGTTAAGTTATGTGTAATAGAATGAAATATCGCAGTGAAAAAGTATTGAACACATGAAGAAAAGGAGGTGTAGAAAGGCAGTGAAAGCCCAGACAGCATCTGACATCTCTCAGTTGTTCTTCAGCAATCATCTGCCCTTCATCAGTGTAAATTATTATCAGCTGCTTCACTCCAACATCTACATTAGCAGAAGGATGAAGATGAAACCAGGGAGGACATTTCAGCAAGACAATGATCCAAAACACAGCCAAGGAAACTCTCAAATGCTTTTAGAAAAAGAAAATTAAGCTGTAGAATGGCCCAGCCAATCACCTGACTTGAACCCAATAGAAAATAAAGCTCAGATTTGATAGACAGAAAAAAATGCAGTGATTAGCAAAGTGGTTTGGGACAAAAATATGATATATAATGAAATATCAAGCCATGTGCTTTGTAAATGCAGACTAGTAGATTCCTATTTTAGATTTTGTGACAACATTCTCGGCAACACATTCATGGCCTCAAATTATTTGTGAAGTGCTCTTGCAGTGACCTATAAATCTTGTAATCTTTTTAATCTCCTAGTGTACAAAGCTATTCTTGTTATGGTGGTTTTTAGGAGACATTGCTCAGACATTACACATCTTTAGAGCACCCTGTGTTAACCGTGTGTGTGTGTGTCATTGCCTGAGAATTTTCTATATTTTAAAATACAGAATGTAGATGCATTTACAGAGATGCATTTAAAGTGTATTTAAAGGGATAGTTCACCCAAAACTGAACATTCTGTCATCATTTACTCTCCCTTCACTTGTTCAAATCCTGTTTGAGTTTCTTCATTCTGTTAAACAAAAAAACAAGACATTTTGAAGAAAGTCTGTTAAAATTTTGAGTCGATAATGGTGTCAAGCTATTTATCCCAATTGCGAGACAAAGAGGGGGTTGTTGCTTGGTGATTTCCAAAAATCAAATATATATTTTTTAAACTATTAGTATCACCATATTTTACGCACAACCTACTAAACATACAAAAATTGTAGTTAATACTTACATTTAAAAACAACTGCATGCAAATAAAAAGCCATCCGTTTCAGTATTGACTATTCCGACAGTTCAGTACTTGTTATAACACATAACATTAACACTTTATCATTACCACACACTATGAATCTTTTATTAAGCATTACCATATTAAGCATTAAGCATTAACTCTAAATTAATAGATGTTAGTAAGTAGTTTATAACTGCAGATACAAATGCTCTATTCTTGACTTTAAAACACATTTAAAATGTGCTTAATAATTGTACCTTAATACTTTGTGACTGAATAAATTTTCATTACTAAGTTCTAGGGGTGTCACGATTTAGATTTTTAATTGAAATCGGTCGAAATTTATGCTCAATTTCGATTATCGAATCAAAAAATAGAATCGTCGATGCTGCCACGCCCCCATGTCACGTCAGCTTGGCTTGCCAAGCGGGAAAAAAACAGGCTTGTTGAAGTGCTTGTTAAACTGCAGAAGCAGGAGACCCGTCGACAGAACTTAAACCCTCTCCTCTTTCAATGAAGTCGCCGGTGTGTAAGCATTTTGGATTTCCAGTGAGTTATGTTGGCAACGTTCGTGTTGTCGACAAAAAAAAAAACACAGTTTTGCAAGCTCTGCTATGTAGGTATTACGTACGGTTCGTCTGATAGACAACACCGGCATCGTGATCCTCCGCCTGCCCCTGTTGCAAATCTGCTCGCGAAAAGTACACACTCAGGCCCTGTTTACACTGTCTTTGTTTAAATGGCATTTTAGAACGACAACGATTTGACATCCACAGTGGCGTGTAGCATTTCTGAGCAGCCCTCCTTCCTCTCTACCTCTGAAAATGCACATCACATGATCACAAAGACACAGACGCACACACAGCCATGCGCTCGAGACAGCAGGTCCAGGCAGTCAGAGGACTGCTTCAATCTTTCACTCACTTGTACTTAGTCATTTTAGCGAACACTTCAGATACTGTTGGCTGGTTCCTGTTGGTTGTGCGTCTTTTTTTACCGACGCCATTATAACGACACAGATCACTGCCTATTCACGAGTCCCGCAGAAAAAGTGATTGACAGGTGGTAATTATATTTGTATCTTGCCTTTATTCATTTACTGTATGATTTGTTTATGGGTAAAACAAAGACCATGCAGGTCAGGTAGTTTAAACGGTAGGCTACGAATAATTAATTGTTCAATAATTAATTATTCATAATCGAAAATCGAATCGTGCCTTTAGAATCGAAAATGTAATCGAATCGAGGATTTGGAGGATCGTGACACCCTTACTAAATTCAGTTACGCATTATTTACAAACCTTTTGTGTTTCGGAGTATTTTTTTATCTTTTATTTTTAGATCATTCAGCCTGAGTTAGTAAATGATTAATGAACTATTGAAATCAACATTTATATATCTCATTCTGGCATATAATGACAGTTACTATTCAATGCTTTTTTAACTCAGTTTTATGCAGTTTTGTGACCTAAAGCGAAGACCATTTATGCTTTATAAATCTCTTATAAATTACAGTTAAAGGCTCAGTATTAAATGGACATTAAATCTAGGAAATCTTATTTAAAAAATAAAATAGCTGTAAAGTTTAACCATTGCTGAATAACAGGAGTGTCATAAAATTGAACATAAAACTGGATAAAACAACAACAACAATATAATAATTCAACAATATAATATGATACAACATTTCAGTGTCATTTAGCAATGTTTGAACTGCACAGTAATTTTATTTTAGATAGTTGCAAAGATTTGTTTTTCATTTAGTTTGTGTGTCTTCAAATAAATAGAAATTAATAAAGTCGTTTAATTTCTTTTTTCCTGTTTAGAATAAAACTGAGCGTTTAATTGTCATTTATAAGGGATTTGTAAATCATAAAAAGTCCTTACTTTAGGTCGCAAAACTGGATGAAGTGGAGTCAATAAAGCATTTATTAACATACAAATTCACTATTAATATATGCCCGAATAATAAGAATTATAGATGTTCATTTGAATAGTTTATTAATCATTTACTAACTCATTCTGAATGATTTTTAAAAACCACCAACTATTCTTAAAAAAACTCGTTTGTAAATAATGCAGTACTTAATTTAGTTATGCAAAATAATAAAATAACAAAATTTGAAAATACAATCATCAAGCACATTTATAATATATGTATATATTTATAAAATATGCTCTTTGTAAAGTCAAATTAAAACAACCTCAGTTTTTCGCAATATGATGGTGACACAATGTTTTATTTAGGGTGGACTTTCCGTTTAAGGAAATGCTGACTTTGCACAATTGTATTATGGGCATTACCATCTATCCTTTGCATCATGAATATAAAATCGCTTTCCTTTTTTAACCACAAATGCATGATTTACCTTGTCTGGAAACTTCAAATGTCTCTTTTACGAAACTTGTATATTTATTCATACATTTCGTTGTTTTCCAGATCATAAATGCGAAAAAGTTGTGTAGAAAGAGTGAGTTTGTGTCTGTAGTTTTCTCTCATCGCTCCTGTGCCTGTGTGTTTCCTCAGGAAGATCTGTGTGCACTGTAAGTGTGTGCGTGAGGAGCATGTGGTGCGCTCGGTGCCCGGCCAGCTGGAGAGAATGATGATGAAGCTGGTGTCCGACTTCCAGAGGCACTCCATATCAGACGACGACTCGGGCTGCGCCTCTGAAGAGTACGCCTGGGTGCCGCCCGGGATCAAGCCTGAGCAGGTGACCAACAACAGTCTGTAGATACGCTGACATATAATGATATAAGTTATATATCATATATATATATATATATATATATATATATATATATATTTCCCCAATTTCTGCTGATAATCCAAAACACACCAACAAGTCCACTTCTGAACGGCTGAAGAAACACAAAATTAAGAATTTGAAGTGGCCTAGCCAAAGTCCTGACCTGAATGGAATTAAGATCCTGTGACTGAAATACAACAATTCTGCGAAGATGAGTGGGCCAAAGTTCCATCACAGCCCTGTAACAGACTTATTGCAAGTTGTTAAAACCACTTGATTGCAGTTTTTGCTGCTACATGTGGCCCTAACAGTTATAGGGCTCTATTTTGACGGTCCAAACGCAGGGCGCAAACGCTTTTAGGGCGTTTTTTCTCATTTAAGGAACGGGAAAACCTGCTTTTCGCCAAGGTGCATGGTCTAAAAGGGTTGAGTTTATTCTCTTAATGAGTTATTGGTGTGTTTTGAGAATAAACCAATCAGAGTCTCATCTCCCATTCCCTTTAAGAGCCAGTTGCGTCGCGCCAAGGGCGCATTCGCTGTTTACAGGACGCAAAGTAAGTCTAAGTGGAAAAAATGAGCATTTCACTAGCAAACAGTTCACAATTGACAGTTTTTTAACACAAAACTGTTAAACAGAGCATCTACTGCGTGAGAATAAGAGAAAATGGATCACTTTCGCTCTTGGATAGGGAAACCTTTACGCACAGACATCAATTAGTCTATAAATAAATACTTTTGTTTGTTAAGCGCAAATATTCGTTTCAAAACTATTTCTAAATTCAGTTCTAATTTCCAGCAAACGAATAAATGAATAATAATAGCAAAATGTGCTCTAAAACCTGAGTTATATCCTAAAACACATGCTGTGCCCCATATAGTCTAAAACCTGACAGGTGGGCAAATCTAAGCTTGTTTTTAATAAAACAAATATAAATATGGATATAATAAATAATACTGCTAATAATAATAACATTATACAAAAGCAAATTGTTATGAATGAACTGAAAAAGCCTCCCGAGATGAAGAAGACATAAAAGCAGTGATTTTTCATATTTATGTAGGCTAGAAAATAATATGTTTTGTAATATTTTAATCCTTTATATTTATATCCTATATCTATTCTTATTATATCCTATATATATCCTTAATATTTTCATTTTTTCATATGTAAAGATATTTACCTATTGCTCTCTTGTGTGTATTAAGCAGTGTGTAAGCGGTGCAACTCTGCGCTGGAGTTAAGACCGGGTTTGTTTTGGTCTAATGAAAAATCTATTATAGTTTCTCAAAATAGCAACGCGCCAGCGGTCCACCTCAGAACGCCTTGCTTTTTAGACCAGAACGCCTATGGGCGCACAAATGAGCGCTAATGCATTTGCTATTTAAACAGCCTAGTGCAACGCCTCAAAACGACTCTTGCACCAAGCTGAAACTACCAAAAGACTATTGTGCTGCGCCTTGCGCCACACTTTCCCCCGGTGTATGATAGGGCCCATAATGTTTAGGGGGTAAACTCTTTTTTACAAAGGGCTATGAGTGTTGGATTTTAATAATGAAAACCTTTATTTCAAATCAGGATGATGTGTTTATCTTGTGTTACTCTCTGCGCTCTTGTATGTCCAGGTTTATCAGTACTACAGCTGTATTCCTGAGGACAAGGTTCCCTACGTCAACAGTCCAGGAGAGCGATATCGTATCAAGCAGCTTTTGCACCAGCTGCCGGCCCATGACAGTGAGGTGAAACCCCTTACGTCCTTACACTCATGCTCTTCATGAGAACTACAAACTCAAAGACATCTTCATTGAGAATTAGATAAAAGCATGAACCCTACAAACATCATGTTCTTTTTAAGAAACAATGCACAGCATATTTTTAGTGTAGTTATTATCTGCTTTATTTCTTAGCGGATTACAGATTTAGCTCATTTTTAAACATAATAGTTTTAATAACTCATTTATAATAACAGGTTTCTTTTAACTTTGCTATGATGACAGTAAATAATATTTGACTAGATATTTTTTCAGGACACTTCTATACAGCTTAAAGTGACATTTAAAGGCTTAACTAGGTTAATTAGGCAAGTTAGGGTAAGTAGGCAAGTCATTGTATAACAATAGTTTGTTCTGTTGACAATCGAAAACAAATGGTTATCATAAAAATAATAATTATTATAATAACCTTGTTTTGCTAAAATGTTAATAAAAAATTTAAAACTGCTTTTATTCTAGCTAAAATTAAACAAATAAGACTTTCTCCAGAAGAAAAAATATTATCAGACACACTGTGAAAATTTCCTTGCTCTGTTAAACACTTTATAGTTATTTATTTTTATCTACTTATTTAGCTTGCCAATAATTTGGCAAGTGTGTATATTAATAAAATATTTTACAGTTAATATTAACAGTTCTTACTTTATTTGCCTTTATATTTACACTTTAATTATACAAAAAATGTACAATGTGCCAGAGATGGTTGAAAGGCCATTTTTCATCTACAGTCCCTGGACTGATGTTAGAACAGTCACCCTAAAAACAACATGATTAATCAATACTTAATATACAAACATCAAAATACATATAAACTTACAACATTCCTATAAATTAACAATGCATTAAAAAGTACACTATACCTAAGACTAACACATCTACATCCACATCCTACATTTTTATTGTCTTATTTAGCTAAAATAATGCTCAAAATTAAAAAATAAAATCTAAATAAAAAATTTAATCTTCATTTTTTTTTCTACTAAGTAAATTCTCTTAAAAGAGCCTTAATAGACAATTTTGATTTGTTCAATAAATATGTTTAATTGAATTTAAATCAGTCATTCATTTTCTTTTCAGTTTAATCCCTTTATTAATTTGGGGTCGCCACAGTGGAATGAACCGCCAACTTATCCAGCATATGTTTTACGCAGCGGATGTCCTTCCAGCTGCAACTCAACACTGGGAAACACCCATACACCCTTGCATTCACACACATACACTACGGCCAATTTAGCTTATTTTATTAACCTGTAGCACATGTCTTTGGACTGTAGGGGAAACCGAAGGAAACCCACACCAACACAGGGAGAACATGCGAACTCCACAAAAAAATGCCAACTGACCCAACCAGGACTCAAACCAGCAACCTTCTTGCTGGCGACAGTGCTACCCATCGTGCTGCCTAATTTAATTTAATCTGTTTATCTAGCTTTCAGCAAGTTTTGCCTTCTATATTTGATCACAACATACAGCGGGGAAAATAAGTATTGAACCATTTTTCAGGTGCCTTGAAAGCTTTTACCAAATGTTGGTAACAACCAAAGAAATTAAAATATGCAAAGAAAACAATCTAATCTTATAAATCAAGTTGTGTGTATTAAAATGAATGACGCAGGTAAAAAATATTGAACAAATGAAGAAAGGAAGGTGTAGAAAGGCAGTGAAAGCCCAGACAGCAGCTGAATTCTCTCAGTAGTTCTTTAGCAACCCTCTGCATTAATATCAGCTGCTTGAGAAGTTCAGGACTTTTTCCTTGTGTCATTCCATTGTTTTTGTTTTTATTTTATTTTTTAATGTATGTCTTGTTTGGGTTTTTACCAAAATCTGGTTCAATTCCTTGTCAACAACTCTTTAGAAATTTTATTCCCAGGATAAAAACATGACGTGAAATTTCCCTGCTGTATCAGTGAGCTTAAAAAACAATGTCATGTTTGCATTGATCCTAACAGCTTTTGTAAATGTGTTTCCAAAGCCTCAGTACTGCAACTCTCTGGATGAAGAAGAGAAGAAAGAGCTGCGGTTGTTCAGCCAGCAGAGGAAGAGGGAGAATCTGGGCCGCGGCATCGTCCGGCTCTTCCCGGTCACTATGACTGGAGCAATCTGTCAACAGGTGAGGAACAGAGACACGAGAATACCAGACTGTCCTCAAATCAGTCCAAACAGCTGCTTTTCAACTGACTGCATGCTTAACCAGGAAATCACAGTATACTGAGCTCAATAGCACACTTGACTCATTAGTAGGGCCAGACAGAATCTGCTGACATTTTTTGCTATTTCTGCACAGAATTTTGTTTAAAATCTGCGGATTTATCCGGAATGATTTTAAGAGTATCATAACTAAAACCTTAATATATAAAATAAAAAATAATACCTTTTTGACTTTTATTTAATGTTTACAATGCAAATCCAATTAGATCCACTTATTTGGTAAACAAAGCCAGTCTCTCAAATAACAAATCTACTGAAAGGCAGAAAATATAACTTTACAAACTATATTGTGCATAAATCATATAAATATTATCAAATTAGTCTAATAATTAGTGTAAAAAATTAAACATTTTACAAAGGCCTCTCTGAAAAAAAAAAAGATTTTAGATATTTTCTAAAAACAATAAACACCGGAGGAGGTTTAAAATATTATTTAAAAAGTATTTGGATACGATGATATTAATCAAACCGTGTAAACAGGGCATTTTTGGGGTGAGTGAAAGCAGAATCTAGCCTACCTTTTTTTCTGTCACTCAGTCATGCTCAGCGCCGCTTTAAACGCATTGGGGAAAAGTCTGAACACAAAATGTGTCCTATATCCTTAAACAAGTGTTTATATTTTTTATATGACGTGGTAAAATTGATAAATGAAACGTTAAATGTAGAGCTTTATTAGTGAATAGCTGCTGAGCGCAACAAATATTGCTATATTTTATTAGGCTACTTGCTTCTTATGTTCTGAAACACTTAAAGTCTATCAAAACAAGGATGTTATGAAATACATTTTATACCGAGTTATTAACGAAGAATATCTGTGGTGTTATATTATGTATGGGTGCGCTCGCTGCGCTGGGTCCCTCCGTTAGTGGCGAGAGCACTCGATGCCAACAGTCGGTAGGTGAGTAACCGTATATAATGAATGGAAACACACAGGCCCATGCGTATAGACATATAATGTAATGCTGTACAGCACAGGTGTCAAACTCAGTTCCAAAAGGGCCGCAGCACTGCACAGTTTAGTTCCAACCCTAATTAAACACACCTGATTAAACTAATTGAGTCCTTCAGGCTTGTTTGAAACCTACAGGTGAGTGTGTTGGAGCAGGGTTGGAACAAACTGTGCAGGGCTTCGGCCCTCCAGGAATTGAGTTTGACACCCCTGCTGTACAGTAACGTGTCATTTGTTTGTTTCGGTTGTCTTTATTTTAATGGTTTTGTGATGGTGTGCTTTAACTGCCTGATTCCCGCTGAGGTGGGCGGGTTGTGTGACGTTTGATTCGGGGAATGTTCTGGGGGCGGGGTTTGTGTGATGCGCTGCGAGCTACTAGCCTGACAGTGGAAACGCGACATGATTTCGGCCTCACTGCTCAACCTCCCGGGCGATTGGCCCAGCCCGATAAAAGCCCAGGCTCGTACTGGTCCGATAGTGGAAATGCGGCTAATGACAAAGTCTAACGGGACCTCTGATTCTGGAATATATTTTATCTCAATACTGGGAAACACCCATATAATCTTACATTCACAAACATTCACTTCAACCAATTTTACTGTAGTCGATTCACCTATTCACCTTATTCTCCGCCGACGAGCGGGCGCAGCCATTTGAATCTTTTTGGCTCGAGACTTCCGGTTTGATTCACTTCCATTCATTTTTAAAAATTGCTCGTTACGCTGCTCGATGTTGCAAACTGATATTTCCTTATTATATTATTCTACTTGGTCTGTATAGTCATGCAAACATTTGTTTGTAGAGCAAGTAGTTTGACCGTTTTCTGCCGTTTATTATTCCTAGTCATTTCTCCCATAGCCGACTGAATCGGACGTTCTAAAACAATCGCAAAAACAGGCGCAACTTCCACATATAGAATTCAGAATTCATTCTGTGTGATATTAAAAAAAGTCTTAAATATAACTCTCAGAAACCTGCAGATATCCTGATGCACTTATCACAGTATACTCGGCTCAATAGCAAGTATGGAGTGTTCGGAAAACTACTTGAGCTGAAGAGGCACTCGTCTGGCTTCAGGAAGCTCAATTCAAACTCCAGATATCATATGTACTAGATAAAAGCGCATACTTTCCATAAACCGCTGCCATATTTCAACACCCATAATGCACTGCAGCTGATGAGTGGCTGCCAGCAGGGTGTGACTGGCGGTTTGTGTCTCGTCGAGTTGATTTATGTGAATGCTTAAACATACAGAGACGTAGCAAAGTTAGAACGCAGTCTTTTTCATATTTCTACATGCCATGTTTCTCATTTGGACTTCATTATAGCTGTTTATGATGAAGGTGTGGCTCTGCTGGAGAACAAGATGTTAAGATGTTAACTAAAGGGTGGTAGACGTGTGGTGAAGAAGATTTATCTCTTCACTTGTGGTAAAATCACTGCAAACCCTACATCTTAGAAATCATACACTGTGAAAAATGCAGGGTGTTCCACACAATTCCGTCATGTTGTCCCAAAACAAATGAATCAATTAAATTGATAAGTTAATGTCATCGTTTTTACAAATTTAATTGGATTTATCATAAAACATTTAGGTTGTCCCAAAAACTCATGAATTGTTGTTTTTTCAACTCATTTTAAATACGTTGTTTGAACAGGCAGCAAAAGGCGTTTTTAACGTACAATTTTTTTCTATTTTTATTTATTTATTTTATTTATTTATGTATGTAATTATATAATTATTTTAATCAACTTATATTGAAATTATCAACTTTTTTTTTTTTTTGAGCAATGTGTTTATTCTTTTTGATTATGCAAGACAGGTAACAGAAAAACACAAAGACATTTCGTTGTAATTATTTCCCAGCCCATCAAAAGAACGTCACTCTTTTCTCCCCTAAATAAATACACAGAATTCTCTTACAAGAGACAATTTAAATGCAAAACAAATATTGCTAGGCACCCAAAAACCAAGTATACATAACTGAACTTTACACATAAAAGTTACATTATCCAACAAAACAAAACGAAACACACACAAAAAAATAAAAAAATATAGATAAAAACGCTATACTTGGTTACACCTCTTGTAATAAACTACGAATATTATTGTTGTTAATGTAGTAATTAAATGGCTTCCATATTTCTTTATACTCATCCATTTTGTTTTTGAAATTGTCAACTTACTGAAGTAATTATTCTTCTTATTATTATTTTATTCAACTATTTTTATTGTTAAACAGCCAAATACAAAGAACGCACTTCACACTACACATACATGATAGATGTTACATATTCAGCCACCTGTCACACCAAGAAAATTCTATTATTATTATTATTATTATTATTATTATTAGTTGCTCGCTTCCAAAATAAGTTCATATTTACTAAATATATTTGTGCGTATTTTTGTGTTTAAATATATGCATGACTATATTATATATGACTATATATCTTTACACAGTTGAAGTCAGAATTATTAGCCCCCTGAATTATTTGCCCACTTTTTTTCCCCCAATTTCTGTATAACGGAGAGTGGATTTCTCCAACACAGTTCTAAGCACAATAGTTTTAATTACTCATTTCTAATAACTGATTTATTTTATCTTTGCCATGATGACAGTAAATAACATTTGACTAGATATTTTTCTAGACGAGAAGAGCATGCAAACTCCACACAGAAATAGCTTGAACCTGCGACCTTCTTGCTGTGAGGCGATTGTGCTACTCGCTGCGTCTTTCTGCTGCAGTTTCCCCCACAGTCCAAAGACATGCTCTATAGGTGAATTGAATAAACTAAATTGGCATTAGTGTATGAGTATGTGTGTGGGTGTTTCCCAGTACTGGGTTGTGGCTAGAAGAACATACGATGTGTAGAACGTGTGCTGGAATAGTTGGCGGTTTATTCCACTATGAAATAAAGGGTATTACAGTAGAACATAAAACAAATACAGTAGAGACTGAGCCAAAGGCAAACGAATGAATGAAAATTCTATAATTATTTTTTGAAATGGTTAAAATGGATCATAAATGATAGAATATGTGCTGGGAAAAGGTTTATTATGGTTAATTGCATCCAAAAAAGGGGGTTGCAATGACTAAAAACGTGTCTTCTAGGGGAATTTTAGAAAATTCATTATTGATCAAGTTGTGATCTAATGACTTTTTATCATGTTGTTGTGTTTGTATGTTGTTTTGTGCAATGCTTGATTATTAACAAACAGTTCTGACTGTAATTTATATATTGAATATAATATGTCTGCTGGAGAACAAGATGTTACTATATGTGCATAGACACCTGGTGAAGATTTGACGTTTCACTATCGAATACTTAGTACGTGGCGCCATGAATATAGTCAATGCTGTTCATAAGATAATAAGCATACGACGTCACAGTACTCATCCAGGATTCGCTCAGGGCTTTCATTAAAGGGAACACCCCCCACTTTCGGTTCAGGTCTACCTCAGAATATTTTTAATAGATGCATCATAAGGGGCGTGGAGCTCCGCGAGCAACGGGCAGGAGTGGGCGTGGCCAGCAGCAGGGGAGAAGGAGGGGACCGAACTGTTGTCAGTTAGCTCACAAAATGAGACCCAAACCATGAGGAGACCCCAGATTTTATAGTTTACAAAGTTTACATGCAAATAAACAAACAGTAATTTTATGTCTTGCTACATTTGTTATTTGTTATTTCATATACAGATAACCACAATTTATATCATTATAAAGATAAGCATGTTCATATAAACACTATAAATGAGGACTTTTCCCTCAATCCCCGGGTCTGAATGCAGACTCAGTGCAGCAGGTCTCTTGCCCTGTCTATTTTAACAATTAGCCCTGCTGGTAATCTAGAGAATTTAGACAAACACAGCAGCACGGCGATGTGTCTAAATGTGAACAAACTCCTGATAAAAGACAACGTCCACCATTCTCCAATTCTCGTACTGCTCTCCCGACAAAAATGCTTGCTGCACAGAAACCGCTTTGCTGACCCTGATAGGTTCACAGGGAAAAACAAGCAACAAACCCCGTAGATCATAAAAACAAACACATACGAGCCTTCATGAACAGCTAAATACTGTGTGCCGTGGGTTCGTGAACGCGGTCTCTCCCATCAACGTAGGATCTCACAGCTTGGCACTGGCAGGTCTGTCTTGCCTTCGGAAAGCATGTGCAGTCATGAATAATTAAGAAGCCGGGTCTTCTCATAGGATAAGAAAACTTTGCTATGAATAATAATGAGAAATCGACGTGTCATCTTTGCACTTGCAGTTTTGCGCTATGACGACGATTTGGATCCCACCCCAAAAATAATTTTAAACCCGGAAGCTGAAATTAGCTGACAAAATCTCAAAATTATGCAGTTTTTCCCACGATTAAAGCTAACAGATGCTAACATTGTCTTAACTGATGCTCAATACACACAAATCTCTTAAAATCTCAACAACAAAAAAATACTCGACGGTTTCGTGAACCTTTAAAGAGATAGTTTACCCAAAAATGAAAATGCACTTACTATTTACTCTCCCTCAAGAGTTTCTTTATTCTGTTGAACACAAATGAAGATATTTTGAAGAAAGCTGAAAACCTGTAATCGTTGACTTCCATAGTAGAGGAAACATACTGTTGAAGAAGTCGATAGTTGCAGGTTTTCAACATTTTTCAAAACGTCTTCTTTTCTCTCATAAAGATTTGAAAGACGTAAAGAGTGAGTAAAGGATGACAGAATGTTCATCTTTGGGTGAACTTTCCCTGTAAATATCGATTTTTCCAGCTTGTAATCATGAGTAATCGTTTCCCTCACATTTTGTTCCCCCTTTTGCTTTCAGTGTGGCAGGCAGATCTGTGGCGGAGACATCGCCGTGTTTGCGTCACGAGCGGGTCACGGCTCTTGCTGGCATCCGCAGTGTTTCCAGTGCGCCTCCTGTAATGAGCTGCTGGTCGACCTCATTTATTTCTACCAGGACGGACACATCTACTGCGGACGGCACCACGCAGAGCACATCAAACCCCGCTGCCAGGCCTGCGACGAGGTAAACGCTTCACTGCAGCTCATTAATTTCCCCCAGTTTAATGTTTGGTGTCACATGCACCACTGGTCTGATGTTAGAATTCATTAAAGTGACATGAACTCAACACAGGCTCATTGGAAAAGAGTGCTTCAGCCTATATTTTTTAAACCCGCAAAAAAGTACCAAAACATACATTCGACTGTGGTTTCTATGTAAAGTGAACACTAGGGGGCAGCAGCTTTTGCTTCCTTTTCACACTAATGATATTTACAGGGACATAATATTGACGAATAAAGGATTATTCTCATGCAGTTCTTTGCACAACACCAAATAGATACCATAAAATAAAAGAGTCTAGGATTTGTAATGGGATACATTTGCCTTTTATTATATCTCAGTTTACTCGGTAGTTTACTTTGTACTGTGTTGTACCTGTGAGTGCTAAGGTTCGAGTCTACTGAAGCATTGTTCAACAAAAGAGAAAAAAAGCTATATAAAATCTATACAAAACTATATCACAGGGTGCTTTTCTCTATGTAAACACTATTGGTTGGGTTTAAGGAATGGTTTAAGTCAGTGGTTCCCAGGGTGATCTGTACAACAGGCCGGAACTGGAAGCTTCAACAAAATATACACTAAGGCCCAATCCCAATTCTACCCCTTAGCCCTTCCCCTTAGCCCTACCCCTCGTTTTGCGAGTTCACGTCAATGGGTAGGGGTGTACCCTCTTTAGCTTGACTGTTTGAAATGCCTATTTTTTTATTATGTTTTACTCTTCACCATTTATATTTTCACGAAGATTGCCACATTAAAAAAACATTGTCATTTAGAACCATAGGGCTATTTTCTGTTCTGTTTCATCCCTTTGCATCTGAACATACTGTTTAAATAGGTGTGGATTATAGACGCAGAAGTAAATGCCCACTGGTCTGTTTGGCTAAACGTTGGAATAATTAAAATGTTCAAAACTTGTTAGGAAGAGCTGTGCATATATTGCCACTTTATTAGGTACACCTGTCCAACTACACGTTAATGCAAATTTCTAATCAGCCAATTACATGCCTGCAACTCTACGCATTTAGGCTTGTAGACATGGTCAAGATGATCTATTTCAGTTCAAACCGAGCATCAGAATGGGGAAGAAAGGTGGTTTAAGTGACTTTGGTTGTTGTTTGGTTGACATGGTTGTTGGTTCCAGACAAGCTGGTCTGAGTATTTCAGAAACTGCTGATCTACTGGGATTTTCACGCACAGCCATCTCTAGGGTTTACAGAGAATGGTCCGAAAAAGAGAAAATATCCAGTGAGCGGCAGTTCTGTGGGCGCAAATGCCTTGTTGATGGTCAGAGGAGAATGGCCAGACTGGTTCCAGCTGATAGAAAAGCAGCAGTAACTCAAATAACCACTCGTTACAACCGAGGTCTGCAGAAGAGCAACTCTGAACACACAACACATCCAATCTCGAGGCAGATGGACTACAGAAGCAGACCACACCGGCTTCCACTTCATCTTCTGATGGCGACTTCCAGCAGGATAACACTCCATGTCATAAAGCGTGAATCATCTCAGACTGGTTTTTTGAACATGACAATGAGTTCACCGTACTCAAATGGCCTCCACAGTCACCAGATCTCAATCCAATAGAGCACCTTTGGGATGTGGTGGGATGGGAGCTTCGCATCATGGTTGTGCAGCCGACAAATCTGCAGCAACTGTGTGATGCTATCATGTCAATATGGAGCAAAATCTCTGAGGAATATTTCCAGTACCTTGTTGAATCTATGCCATGAAGGATTAGGGCAGTTCTGAAGGCAAATGGGAGTCCAGCCCAGTACTTGTAGGATGTACCTAATAAAGTGGCTTTTTTGTTTGATCATTTGTTTACTTTTTTCCAACAACAAAAAATTTGACCAGAAGTGTAAACACTGTAAAAAATGTTAGGTTTCATACAATTTTCTTTATGTTGTCCCAATACAAATCGATTAAGTTAACTTATTCGTTTTTACAAATTCAAGTGGATTCAACATAAAAACAATTAAAATTAGAATTGTGTTGTGTCAGCTCATTTTAAATAAGTAGTTTGAACAAGCAGCAAAAGTCATTTTTGGGTGAATTGCTGTAGCAGTGAAATTCTGATCAAATCACTGCCAAAAATTCCACACCATCCTATTTACTTGACTAAAAATGACTGCCTATTTTTTAAATATGTTCAAACAGCAAACAGTAGAAGGCTACATAATTTAACGTGTGATGTTGTTGATCAGATCATCTTTGCGGACGAGTGTACGGAGGCGGAGGGCAGGCACTGGCACATGAAGCATTTCTGCTGTTTCGAGTGTGAGGCAGCTCTGGGTGGCCAGCGCTACATCATGAGAGAGAGTCGACCGTACTGCTGCCGCTGCTACGAGTCTCTGTACGCCGAATACTGCGACACCTGCGGAGAGCACATCGGTGAGTGCACGAACACATGGAGATTTCCATTTCACTACGACAAGAGAACTAAAAATACACTGCCTGGACTAAAACGATTTTTGTGGTAGACTATTATGGCGTGTGTCCACCGAAGCATTTTTGCACTGCAGAAATGCTAGTGCTGTTTTAAAATTGCTAAGCTGCGAGTGTTATTTGCAGTGCAGTTGCTATGATACGGATACAGTGATTAACATATAGGAGTTCACCCCTTACAATTCATTCATTCATTTTCTTGTCGGCTTAGTCCCTTTATTAATCTGGGGTCGCCACAGCGGAATGAACCGCCAACTTATCCAGCAAGTTTTTACACAGCGGATGCCCTTCCAGCTGCAACCCATCTCTGGGAAACATCCACACACACATTCACACACACACACTCATACACTACGGACAATTTAGCCTACCCAATTTACCTGTACCGCATGTCTTTGGACGGTGGGGGAAACCGGAGCACCCGGAGGAAACCCACGCGAAGGCAGGGAGAACATGCAAACTCCACACAGAAACGCCAGCTGAGCCAAGGTTCGAACCAGCGACCTTCTTGCTGTGAGGCGACAGCACTACCTACTGCACAACTGCCTCGCGCCCTTACAATTCTCTCATTTAAATTCATTTCCGGCTTAGTCGCTTTATTAATCTGGGGTGGCCACAGCGGAATGAACCGCCTACTTATCCAGCATATGTTTTACGCAGCAGATGTTCTTCCAGCTACAACCCATCTCTGGGAAACACCCATACACTCTCATTTACATTAATAGACTACGGACAATTTAGCTTACCCAGTTTGCATGTTCTCCCCGTGTTGGTGTGGGTTTCCTCCGTGTGCTCCGGTTTCCCCCCACAGTCCAAACACATGCGCTTTTGGGGAATTGAATAAACTAAATTGGCTGTAGTGTATGAGTGTGTGTGAATGTGAGTGTGTATGGGTGTTTCCCAGTGCTGGGTTGTGGCTGGAAGTGCATTCGCTGCATAAAACATGCCAGAATAGTTGGCGGTTCATTCCGCCGTGGTGACCCCAGATTAATAAGGGACTAAGCTGAAGAAAAATGAACGAATGTATGAAATAACACAGAAAAACAACAACCTTAATATAAAAGCTGCTACATTTTTATCCGCTGGAACATTTGCGATTATATAATATGCCACGCCAGGCAGCATGTGATGAAGTAATGACATAAAGTACAGTTCAGAAGTTTGGGATCAGCGAGGAAGATTAAATAGAAAGTGACAGGAAAGACTCTTACATTGTTACATAAAATTCTGTTGCAAGTTAATGCTGCTCTTTCCAATGTTATATTACTCTAATCCTGAAAATGCTTTGTAATATCCACAAAAAGGCAATGCCGTGGCGCAGTAGGTAGTGCTATCGCCTCACAGCAAGAAAGTCGCTGGTTCGAGCTTCGGCTGGGTCAGTTGGCGTTTCAGTGTGGAGTTTGCATGTTCTCCCTGCGTTTGCGTGGGTTTCCTCCAGGTGCTCCGGCTTCCCCCACCGTCCAAAGATAAGCAGTACAGGTGAATTGGGTAGGCTAAATTGTCTGTAATTGTATGAGTGTGTGTGAATGAGTGTGTGTGGATGTTTCCCAGAGATGGTTTACGGCTGGAAGGGCATCCCTTACGTAAAAACGTGCTGGATAAGTTGGCGGTTCATTCCGCTGTGGCGACCCCGGATTAATAAAGGGACTAAGCCGAAAAGAAAATGAATGAATAAATATCCACCAAAAAAAAAAACTGAGCACCTGGAGGAATCCCACACTAAGACGGTGTGAACATGCAAACTCTACACAAAAATGCCTCCTGGCCCAGCCGGGACTCGAACCAGCGACCATCTTGCTGTGAGGCGACAGTGCTAACCACTGAGCCACCGTGCCGCCCTTCAAACTACATAAATATGACTTTTTTATATTTATACCTGATGATCTACCCATATAGACTGTATGTGTTGTGTTTGCTGGGCTTCACCATCAACCCATTTCCCTGTGTTTGTATTTCTGGACTGGAGCTCTGGTGGAAGTGATTTTGTGTGAGAGTTGCAGCTTTGCTCCAGATGTGCTGCTCTGAGCTCAACTCACATTCCTGTCGATGATGGCAGCGAAAAGCCCAGTAATTACTGAGAAATGCTGCACTTCCTGATGGAGATGTTCCATGATTGAAGGGCTTGTCCTGTGCTTTATCTAACGCTGTGTGTGTGTGTGTATGTGTGTGTGCTTCATCTTACTCTTTCTCTCTCTGTGTGTGTGTGCAGGTATAGACCAGGGTCAGATGACGTATGAGGGCCAGCACTGGCATGCGTCTGAGCAGTGTTTCTGCTGCGCCTGCTGTCGGCTCCCTCTGCTGGGTCGTCCGTTCCTGCCGCGGGGAGGACTCATCTTCTGCTCCCGCTCCTGCTCGCTCGGTGAAGACCCGGAAAACTCTGACTCCTGCGATTCAGCCCTGCAGAGCAAATCAGCAACACACAAACCGCTTCAGAGTCAGCAGCGCAGCTCCACACCACGGCCACAGGGGGGCAGCAGCGACATCAGCATACAGAGGACACCAGCAGCTAATGGAGGACAGATTACACTCCAGACCAAGGGTACACTGCTATTATGACTCTTTTTTTACCTTCATTATTTATGGTGCTTGCTTCACACAAATGCATTAGTACCTAATTTATTCAAAATGTAGAATATGTAAACTAGAAAGCATGGTTATAAAATGTACAATAATAAGCAATAAATAAGTATAAGTGTATATGATTATATGTTAAATAAGTATAAGTATAATGTAAATATTTGCTGTATTTACTTTTATGTTGACTTTGATTTAAAGAAAAGTGCTTTTCTGTTTCTCAGGGGTTATTTAAATACAATTAAGCATGTTTTCGCCATGAATTTTTGTTATTGTATTTTTAAATATTAGAATATAATTGCAACTATTAATACTTATTGATAAGGTTCTAATTTCCTCTGGAAAATATCTTATTTCTTTTACTTCCTTAAATATATATATATATATATATATATATATATATATATATATATATATATATATATATATATATATATATATATATATAAGGGATGTAACGGTATCAGAATTTCACGGTACGGTAATACCTCGGTATGAATGTCACGGTACGGTATTTATTGAATCATTTACAGGAAAAAACAAAACTTTTGAAAATACTCCAAAAAAGTGCCAAAAGTGTCAATGACATACAAATTAGTCATCTATCTGTAAGCTTTGAAACAGGAACTTCAATTTTAATAACAAAAAATTATTAAACCATGTAAAAAAATTAAGTTTCAATTTAGTATTGTTGAAAACTCATCACATTCAACATTTAATCACTCACTCACTTAGATAGAGATGGGTTTAAAGGAAAATTATCATATAAATATAATCTGGTAAAAGCTGGTATCTCTGGGTATTTACAATGTCCCCTGCAACAGAATAAAACCCTCTCATTTGGGACTGAGGTTTCTGGGACAAGAGAGATATGACTTGGCCCAGGTTGACAGCAGTGGGTAACGTTGTGCATTGTCTTTCCACCACTTGATAGGACAAACCATGAGTGAGATAGAGGTCTCATGTCTGCATCAATCTGAACAGTGTGCTGTGTTTCTGCAGTCCCCATGACTGTTATTAGTCCTATTCCCCAACTTGCAGGCACGTGCACACACAGTGCTCAACCTGTGCAGTGCACATGCCCTTTTTAGTCTTGGATAAAAAGTTCCCTTCCAAAATGATCAAAAGTGCCCCCGCGACGCGACATACCCTCCGTCCCCGCTTTACAGTACGCGTGCGACAACACAGCTGATAAGAACTCGCGCGACAACACCGCTATTCAGTACGCGCGCGGCGACAACACCCGCTTTAGGGTTTTCCAGCTCTTTTTGATCCCCGCTTCTAGCAGCACACTCCATTTCCGCATTACTGGATCTGTAGCGACAACAGACCGCAAGGGATTATGGCCAAGCCTGGGCTGATGGGAATTGTAGTTTCCGGTACCTCCTGTTCGCTTCATTCGCCTTAGCAAATTTTCTCAGAAGACCTATAGTTTTACCGAGTCATGCGACTACGGTAATATCGAAAAAAAAATAATATTGCGGTATGACGGTATTTACAATACCGTTACATCCCTAATATATATATATATATATATATATATATATATATGAGCAATATCACACGAGTAGCAGTGCGATATGGCTGTATAACTGCAAACTGTGTCAGCAAACTGTGGTAAGTGTACCACTAGTGGTACGCAGACTTCCTTCTAATGGTACACGGAGGAATGAAATATGTCATGTACATGCTATATATATTTAAAAATGGATTAAAAATTGTGTATATAATACGCCATATAGGATATATAGCCTAAATTTCTGAGGTAATCTGCCAGTTTTTTTAACTGTGCAGAGTTGTAGCTGCTTTACTGGGCCTTCTATGCTACTGTATTTCAATACTGCTCATTTTGGTGGTACTTGGAGAGACAATTTTTTTTAAGGTGGTACTTGATGAAAAACGTTTGAGAACCACTGATCTACAGAGTTTTCCCAGTATTTCTCTGTTGCAGTCAGGAGATCAGCATAAGTAACCTCAAAAAAGCCAAAGCAAACACTGGCAGATTACAATGGTATAAATACAGCACTATAACATACAAATGAGAGAGATCGACTTAGAATGTCACGCAACTGTTCTGTAATGATTTCTTCAGCTGTAGTTTGAAACATACACTGAGAAAAGGCTGTTTTTCTCCTCCGAGGACGTATTATGTGGTCTCTGTCACCATCTTGTGGCGGAACGTCAACCATTTTTGCTCTGCTCAATATGGCAGGCTGACTGCCAGCGCACTGAATTTATGAATATTTTAAATAGGCACTATCCATATAAACACACTGCGTAGTTGCAATCTAAACAACTTTGTAGGCGTAGTAATACAGAAGGGTGAAGAGTTCTGATATTGCAGAATATTGCACTGCTGTCAGCCAATCAGATTCGAGAACCAGACAGAACTGTAAGCCAGGACTGCACTGGATTGACAGAACAGTTGCAAAAGTCAACATTATTAACCCCTTTAGAATGGTGTTTTTTTTTTTTTCGATCTGCTACTGAAAACAAACCACTGTTGTCCAATAACTGGCTTAATCATCCTAACTAATCAAAAATCCCCGTCAACATATTAAGATTTATTTATATATACATAGAAATATACAGTAAGTATACAGTAAAATATTACTATTTCAAATAAATTATGTTCTTTTGAAGTGCATTTTCACTAAAATGTCATAAAGAAATATTGCCCAAAAATGTTAACAAGCATGACTGTTTCAGACATAAGGAGAAATGCTTCTTGAGCATAGAGTCAAAAAAATTACCTTTTTATTAAAAATTTCTGAATAAAAGCATTGTGAGTTTAAGACTCTCAAAAATTTTTGCAAACTCATATAATTTTAACTCTATGATTTTATGTGTATTATATATTATTACATTATTTCATGTCTTACTTTGTCTATGAATTTTGTTGTTAAATATGTACTCACCGGCCACTTTATTAGGCACATTTAGTACCAGGTTGGCCCCCTTTTGCCTTCAGAACTGCCTAAATCAGTCATGGCATAGATTCAACAAGGTACTGGAAATTTTCCTTAGAGATTTTGGTCCTTATTGACATGATGGCATTATGCAGTTGCTGCAGATTTGTCGGCTGCACATCCATGATGCAAATATCCCGTTCCACAAAAGGTGCTCTATTGGATTAAGATCTGGTGACTGTGGAGGCCATTTGAGTACAGTGAACTCATTGTCATGTTCAAAAAACCAGTCTGAGATTATTTGCACTTTATGACATGACGTGTTATCCTGCTGGAAGTAGCCATCAGAAGATGGGTACACTGTGGTCTTAAAGGGATGGATATGGTCAGCAAAAATTCTCAGGTAGGCTGTGGGGTTGACACAATGCTCAATTGGTACTAATGGGCCCGAAGTGTGCTAAGAAAATATCCCCCTCACCATTACACCACCACCACCAGCAGCCTGAACCGTTAATACAAGGCAGGATGGATCCGTGTTTTCATGTTGTTGATGCCAATTCTGCCCCTACCATCTGAATGTCGCAGCAGAAATCGAGACTCATCAGAGCAGGCAACGTTTTTCCAATCTTCTATTGTCACTTAAATCACTTTCTTCCCCATTGCTCAGTTTAAACTGCAGCAGATCGTCTTGACCATGTCTACATGCCTAAAAACATTGAGTTGCTGCAATATGATTGGCTGATTAGAAAGTTGTGGCTGGTGTGTGTGTGTGTGTGTGTGTGTGTGTGTGTGTGTGTGTGTGTGTGTGTATATATATATATATATATATATATATATATATATATATATATATATATATATATATATTAGCGCTGTCAAAATTAGTGCGTTAACGCATGTGATTAATTTTAAATAATTAACGCAGTTGCAATTGCCGGATACTCCTAGTCTTAGCAACTGGATGAATGTAAAGGAGGGTTAAGCAAAATTGTTTCTACTCTATAATTAATGTTCTCAACTCACAGCAATAAAACTTTACAATGAGTGCAACAGTTTGTATTCTATACTTTATTATTATAATTTTAAATTTTCCATATCTGCATTTCCTGTATTTTGGCATTTTTTTGCAGTCCACTTAGAATCCAACATGGAAATCAATGTTTTCTTTATTTAAATGTCATTAACTTGCCTGTGTTTTAATTTCTGTAATAAATATGGCTGTCAAGCCAGGATTTTGATGGTTTATTGTGGGTATGTTGTTTACATGAAGAAATCTGTGTTACAAGTTAAATAAAAATTCTATTAAAAAATTATATTTAGAATTTTAATTCTGATAAACAATTATATTTTGAATTTAAATAGTTTTTGTCTTGCGTTTATAATAATTTAACATTTGAAAAGCCAAAATGACAAGTTTCAGTATTTTAAATGCGATTAATCGCGATTATTTTTTTTAAAAAGGTGCGATTAATTAGTTAATTTTTTTTAATCGATTGACAACACTAATATATATATATATATATATATATATATATATATATATATATATATATATATATATATATATATGAATTTCTTTGTGTAATTCACCTATATGGTCTAGAACTGCTAAAAATAGAGTTGATATTATACTAATAATTAATCTTTAATTTCTAATTGAATTGCTTGTTTCACAGGCGTTCACACATCATTCCCTCCTCTAGTGAATGGAGACCCTCCCCCATACGGACGAACAAGCACACCACACCCTCTTCCTTCTGCTCAGCTCTGTCCTGTAGCCAATGACAGAGCAGGGTCACTCAGCAAGGACCAATCAGAGACTCCCAGTGCAGACGGTCCTTACAGCGCTCTGGAGTTTACAGTGGAGCTCAATGGATACGCTGAATTCGGCCCTTTCCCTCCAAGCTGCACGTCTAGAGGCACGTCAACTGTAAAGGACTGTGGGAACATCATCGAGAGCAGCTGTTCAGGTGTGCTTAAGATTAATCAACAAGGACGTTTCAAGGAATATAGTATCAAAGCTCATCCCAGAAAACATGCAACATTGGTTATTTCATATAGTTTCTTCTGGTAAACACAAAAGAAGATCTAATGCAGAAGACAGGCAGACAAAGCCATTTTTATAGTTTCTTTGATTCATAAAAGTGTTCTTGGAGCTTCATATGAATACTTTGAGCATTTAAATCATAGTAAACATCTGGACAATGTTTGAATGTGTCAAAGAGAGCTCTCGGATTTCATGTAAAATATTTGTGTTTCAAAGATGAACGAAAGTCTCATAGGGTTGATACAACATGAGGCTGAGTAATTAATAATAGAATTGTCAATTTGAGTGAACCAACCCTTTAAAGGGCCATGAAACCCCCTCGTTTCAGCAGGGTGTTTTCACACCTCTACTTTGGAAAAAGTCAGAAAAGTGGGCGTGTCCAGCTCTGTTTAGGGGGAGTGTCGGAGGAAGAAAAGAGGCATGGTGTGGGAGTGTCTATTTGGGCGCCCTGACTTTCAGAGTCAAAACACACACACAGGGGACAAAGTGACTGTTTACTTGGACATCTGTAGTCGAATTATTTGCCAAATTATTAAATGGTGGACTTTAACTGCAGTTTGGCTCTTTCATTCAGGGAATTCATTCATGTCCCTCGCGACAAACGAGATATTTGATTCGAGGAACTGATCTAAGCGTGTATTTTTCATGCAATGTTTGATACCGCACGGCGAATGAGAGAAAAAAACCCTCCGCATTTCCCGGAAACTTAGATGCACACGGCAGGTAGCGTCAGAAAGCCGCGAGTGTTATTCCGGTCACAAAATGCGGTGAAAATCCTACACGAGGTTAAAGTTTGGTTGTAGTGCTAACATGTTTACACTCTGTGCAATAGTTAACTTAGTTCGATACGAACAAACTGAATAAACAAAGAGCACTGCTCGCTCACTTACCAAATCTGTAGAGACAGGACAATCACCAGCAACTAGAGCCGCGTCTTTATGAAGAGAACACTACAAGCGAATCCGGATTTCAGCGTTTGCAGATGAGAACAGCTCTCAGGTAAACAATGTTCCTCCTTAGACACGTAAGTTATTGTTGTCGAGCGTCGCGTACACTGTTAATCCACACGTGACTCCAGCTGAGCTCTCACAGAGAAAAAATGAAAACAAAACTTAACGGCAGCAAACTGTAAAAGCAACACTTCACGCTTGTTTTGCCAACACAACGTGGCATCTCTGTCGTCTAAACACTATTACAGTAATGAATATTAATGAAGTTGCACAATAGAGTGCGCTGATTGGTTTGAACCAAGCCTTACTCGTGCATTAATGCATCACACTGTAAGACGTAATAAGACACACTCTGGCACAGACGTCCAGTCTGCACGCTGGAATACACGCTATTATCTCATGGCCGTGACGCAGCTTCAAAAATTAGTTTCAAACCGGAAGTACGAATTTGCTTGAAATAACGCAAAAACAAGCAATTTCCACTTTTTAGTGAAATATAGGTGTCCTAATAGTGTTTTTAGCAGTGTGGGACACATATACGACTGTCAACAGCTCAAAAAATGTGTTTTGGTGTTTCGTGACCCTTTAAATTATGACCTTTGATTGATCTGAAGCTGTATTTCTTACTTTGCGCTCTCTGTTATAGGCATTTCCTCTCAGCTTGCGTCATTGGACGATCTGAATGACTCGGACTCTTTCCCGCCTCCTCCGCCACCTGTGTTTTTCGACCCTTCTGATTCTCCGGACCCTCTGGCCTCGGTCACTGAAGCTGAAGATCTGCCAGCAGCACCGGTACGCAGCAGCACAGCCAGAGTCAGCTTCAGAGAGCCCATCAGCTGCAGCTACTCAGTGGAGGAGAACGAGTGGGAGGACGAGGACCAGCCGGAGATGCAGAGACGAGACAGAGATGAGGACGAGCAGGAGGAAGATGGAGAGGAAGCGGAGGGGAGTCTGGGACACAGGCTGCGCATTTGCAGTCAAGTACCGTCTCGAATGGACCTGCTGGGTAAGATCATAATGCACTTTTAAACTGTTTGCTGCTGTTAAAGGAACACTACACTTTTATTGGAAATAGGCTCATCTTACTAGTTAAACAGTTTTAACATTTTTTTTTTTTGTATATTCAACTGATCTCAGGTCTGAGCAATTTTAGCTTAGCTTAGCATAGATCATTGAATCAAATTAGACCATTAGCATCTCCAAAAAGTCAAAGCTTGACTTTTCTGTAGTTGCATCATGTAGTAAGACAGATGTTAATGTAAACTGTGTAAATATAACTATTTGTTCTGTTAACTAGAAATAATAAAACTGAAAGTAAATATATTAGGCTAAGTAGAGACGTGTTTACACAAAAAGCTAAACTAAAACTAGCATTATCATTAATGATAAGCTAAAATGAAATGAACAGCAAGTTTTAATGTGAAGGAAAACTCCACTTTTAATCCATTTAATTCAGTTTTTAATCCATTCAACTGATCTCTTGGTCTGACAGGGGAGCACTTTTAGCTTAGCTTAGCATAGATCATTGAATCTGATTAGACCATTAGCAACTCCAAAACAGAGGTTTGATAATGTTCCTATTTAAAACTTGACTTTTCTGTAGTTGCATTGTGTAGTAAGACAGAGGTTAATGTAAACTGTGTTAATATTACTATTTGTTCTGTAAACTAGAATTAATAAAACTGAAAGTAGATATATTAAACTAAATAGTAACTAAATATAATAACTAAAACTAACAAATCCATTAATGATACAATCTAAAACTACAATGAAATGAACAGCAAATATTAATATGAAGTTAATATGCAACTGAAGTTAATATTCAACTGATCTCTAGGTCTGACAGGGGAGCACTTTTAGCCTAGCTTAGCATAGATAATTTAATCGGATTAGACCATTAGCAACTGCAAAAAATTTTTAATTTTCCTATTTAAAGCTTGATTCTTCTGTAGTTACATCATGTACTAAGACAGAGATTAATGAAACTAGTAGTGTAAATATTACAATTAGATCCGGTCGGCACTGCACAAAAAAGCTGAACTAAAGCTAACAAAACCATTAATGATACAATCTAAAACTAAAAGAAATGAACAGCAAACTTTTATATGAAGGAACACTTTTATTGGAAATAGGCTCATTTTACAAGTTGCCTGAAGTTAAACAGTTGAGATTTAACTTTTTTTTTTTAACCATTAATCTGATTTCTGGGTCTGACGGGAGCACATTTAGCTTAGCTTAGCATAGATAATTGAATCGGATTAGACCATTAACATCTCCAAAAAAGAGTTTTGACCGTTTTCCTATCTAAAGCTTGACTCTTCTGTAGTTACATCGTGTACTAAGACAGAGATTAACGTAAACTGTGTAAATCAGGGGTGCTCAACCCTGTTCCTGGAGATCTACCTTCCTGCAGATTTCAGTTGCTAGCCATTTCAAACACACCTGCCTGTAATTATCAAGTGCTGTTCTGGTCCTAATTAATTGGTTCAGGTGTGTTTGATCAGGGTGAGAGCTCTGTTTTGCAGGAAGGTAGATCTCCAGGAACAGGATTGAACAGCCCTAGTGTAAATGCTACTATTTGTTCTGTTAACTACAAATAATAAAACTGAAAGTAATTATATAAAAGCTAAATAGACACGTGTTCTGAACTAAAACTAACTAAACCAATAATGGTACAATCTAAAACTAAAATGAAATGAACAGCAAATATTAATATGAAGGAACACTCCACTTTTAATCCATTTAATCCAGTTTTTAATCTATTCAATTGATCTCTGAGACTGACGGGGGCTCGTTTAGCTTAGCTTAGCATATATCATTGAATCGGATTAGACCATTAGCATCTACGAATAAGGAGTTTTTTTTTTTTTTTCCTATTTAAAGCTTTTCTTCTGTAGTTGCATCATGTAACTCTCAGGTGAAATGAAAATTTTCAGTTTTCTAGGGCAATAGGAACTATATCTGGCATAAAAATCATGGGACTGCTACCGTACCATGTCTGCAGAAGAGCCAATGAAATTACACAGCGCTAATACTATCAGTCATAGTAAAAGAATTGTCACAACCAGGGTTATTTTAGAAAACTAAGACTAAGGGCTCTATTTTGATGGTCCATGCGCAGAGCGCAAAACGCAGGGCGCAAATGCTTTCAGGGCGTGTCAGAACGCATTTTTGCTAATTTAAGGATGGGAAAATCCGCTTTGCGCCGTAGCGCATGGTCTAAAAGGGTTGAGTTTATTTTCTTAATGAGTTATTGGTGTGTTTTGAGAATAAACCAATCAGAGTCTTATCTCTCATTCCCTTTAAGAGTCAGCTGCGTCGTGCCAAGAGCGCATTCGCTATTTACAGGACGCAAAGTAAGTCTAAGTGGAAAAACTGAGCATTTCACAAGCAAACAGTTAAGAATTGACAGTTTTTTTAACAGAAAACTGTTGAACAGAGCATCTACTGCGTGAGAATGAGAGATAATGGATCACTTTCACTTTCGCTCTTGGATAGGGAAACCTTTACGCACAGACATCAATTAGTCTATAATTAATTAATTTCGCTTGTTAAGCGCAAATATTCATTCCAAAACTATTTCTAAATTCAGTTCTAATTTCCAGCAAACGAAAAAATGAACAGTAATAACAAAGTGTGCTCAAAAACCTGAGTTATATCCAAATACACCTGCCATGCCCCATATGGTCTAAAACCTGACAGGTGGGCAAATCTAAGCTTGTTTTTAATAAAACAAATATAAATATGGATATAATAAATAATACTGCTAATAATAATAACATTATACAAAAGCAAATTGTTATGAATGAACTGAAAAAGCCTCCCGACATGAAGAAGGCATAAAAGCAGTGATTTTTCATATTTATGTAGGCTAGAAAATAATATGTTTTGTAATATTTTAATCCTTTATATTTATATCCTATATCTATTCTTATTATATCCTATATATATCCTTAATATTTACATTTGTTCATATGTAAAGATATTTCTCTATTGCTCTCTTGTGCGTATTAAGCAGTGTGTAAGCGAGGCGCAACTCTGCGCTGGAGTTTAGACCGGGTTAGTTTTGGTCTAATGAAAAATCTATTGTAGTTTCTCAAAATAGCGACGCACCAGCGGTCCGCCTCAGAACGCCTTGCTTTTTAGACCAGAACTCCTATGGGCGCACAAATGAGCGCTAAAGCATTTGCTATTTAAACAACCTAGTGCAACGCCTCAAAACGACTCTTGCGCCAAGCTGAAACTACCAAAACACTATTGCGCTGCGTCTTGCGCCACATTGCGCCGGGTGTATGATAGGGCCCAAAACCTTTTTGTCAAAAAACATTTTTGTTAACTAAAATAAAATTTAAAAAAAATACAATAAATGTTAAATAAAACTGATCAAAACCAAACGTGTTCGGTTAACTCACAAACTAGAATTACTAAAACGAAATCTAACATAAAAACCTATACAGAAAGGTGTTCACAAAATAAAAGCTAAACTTTAACAAACAAAACCACTATGGAAATAAGAGTAAGCTGAAATATACGGCAAATTTTAAAATAGTCAAAATAAAAATGCCAAACTATAATAACCTTGGTCACAAAACGCTTATGTTTCCTCCAGATGGGTCGTACCACTGCAATTTTCGGCGGGGGAGCGGAGGACACCATTCCTCAGAGAAGCGCTACAGACGATCGCGGGGTTCACGGAGCGACAGGCCTCGTCTGGAGACTCTGGATGTGGAACGACGGCGGTCCAGTAACAACGCGGATGGAAGCAGAAACACCAGCCTGACCCTGTACTCCAGCCGCTCCAGACACGAGGACTCCTGCTCCACCTGCTCCTCTTCCTCAGACTCAGAGGAGGAAGGCTTCTTTCTGGGCCAGCGCATTCCTCTGCCGCCCCAACTGACGGGACAGAGAGCAGATGAAGGACAGACTGAGGATGAGGAGAAGAGCCGGAGAGGAAGCTTCAGAAGGAGGAGGAGGACGCAGAGTCTCGGCCAAAAAGACAAGGACAAGAACTGCATACTGTCCTGAGAGTGGGACGTACAGTCAAACCAAAATTCATAATATCTAGTGTCTGATTAATTTTTGGTTTGGCTGTATGTGTGTGGGAATGACTGTTAAAACCTGGAGATCAACAACTCTCTGGATTAACCAGCTGCTCTATCAAGAATAAAGTTTGAGTTATATTTTCATGATAAACACAGACCCTATCTTACCGTCTGTGCATCTGTCTACCAGTATTTTAATAGAGGTGATGAAATATAATCTAATATCACATTCAGGATCAGGGTGCTGGCCTTATTATTACTAATGATTGAGCCCAGGAACATTTCTAATGCAAAAAAGTTGAACTTTTGTTTCTAAAAGTACTCGAGAGACAGATTTAACTGTCAAAAATTTCATTTTACATATTACATTTAACAAATATCCTGCATGAAAAATGATTTGACCAATGCATTAAAACATGTGTTTTTGTTTGGACTGTTCCAGTTAACTTACATTTATTTTATTTTATTATTATTTTCATTTGCTTACAAATAACGTAATAGGGTATATGCTAAAGCATGCTAATAGGACCTTCAATTTGCCAGTAACCTTGTTTAAGCGCTTCGGTGACCTGTATGCCACTGCAAAGATCGACGCGTTTAAGGTCTGTTTTCTTTAAAAATGAGCGATCTCCACTGGCTGAGTGATATCTGATATAAAGTGGGTCTCAGATTGTACAAGAAGCACTGCATTAAATTACATTATTCCCCGGCAAGTCTTATATGAGCATTTATTTTACCCCTGTATATTCAATGGAGCTTCTGCGCTAGCCTGCCGATTCTAACGGGCGAGTACGAGTAAACGGCTTTTTGTCTCGTTTTACGCTTGATTAACTAAATGAATGCCAAAGTTTATTTAACTGATTGTATTTTAAAGACATTACAACATCGATGCTGTATAAGAAACTGTATAAAATGGAAAAAAAATCACAATAACGGGTCACCGGAAATTTATTAGTATGGGAACAACACTAGCTCAGCATATACCCTATTAATAACCTTACAAAAGTATATGGGAAATTTTTTTTGTTTTAAAATCAATCCAAACGAAAACACTACAAAAGTGCTGTTAGACCCAGCACTTATAGTCTGTGTGAAATTAAAATGGACAATGTTTATTTTGCAAATGAGGTGTACAATTAATCTCTACGAGTTAATCCACTGGAAAAAAGTTTGCTTCTGCATTTGGAGTGCCTGTGTCCTGACACTTTATCCTTCCCATCAGATTATGCTACCCTCACTGTATTTGAATGGTTATGAGATTGGGGGTTAGGGATTAAAAATTGGGGCCGGTATAAGATTCTGACGGTATGATAACCTTGGATAAAAATTCACGGTTTCAAGGTATTATGATTACTGCTCTAAAATATATTTTCTTTTTAAATGTGTGGGTAAAAAATTATATTTTTTCTCCTTTGAACGTAATATATTTTATTTTGAGATACATTTAAGATATTTTGGAACAGTAAACTTGTCAGGCTAAATGAAGTGTTCACTTCTTTTGTCAATTTATTTTTCTTTTTTACAAATTAATCTTTTTTGCTGGAGATACTGTTGTCCCAAAAAAAAAAAAACTAAAACTAAAAATCTTACTCATACCATAGGAACGGTATTGCAGAAAAAAGAGACGGTTTTAAAACCTTGACTTTTCCAAATCGCTGTATACGGTTATCATCCCATGCCTAGTATGCTCCAGTACAGCCTGCGCGTGTATCCATATCCCACCTCTGATGCGCACCTCTCAAACAATGTAACTACACGTCGACGTGAAGCGCAAGCTCTGTGATTGGTCGGTTTGGTAGCGATGACGAGTGTGGTTGGGACCGAGAGGCGGGCGAGGACGATGTAGCAAGTGTTTACAAGTGTCGAGTCTCTTAAAGGAGCTCCAAATGGGAAAGTGTGTTTTTGTGCTTACCTTATGATTAAAGTTGTTGCACGTCCGCCAGTTCCCACCTCAAAATAAGCGAGTTTTAGCTATTTGTACATTAAGGTTTAGAAGTAACAAAACACCTGCGAAAAAACTCGATACAGAGGAACGTAAACACCTACTGCCGCTGGCGTTTCGAAAGTATTATTGCAGATCAACACAAACAGCATGCTGAAGTATAACAGCACGACAACGCGCAAGGCATGCGCCGTGGGTCACGTGATCACCCGACACAGAAGTATAAACCAGGCTTAGGTGGGTAATGCCCCATTCACATGGGGCTTCAGCGTCAATGCTTGACAGAGGGTGTGTCTAAAGTTGGGGCTGACGCGATCGTCATATCAGCGTCAGCCAATAAGAGTAGTCAGAAATAGGCCACTGTCTGAGCTGGTGTTTTTGCATACAGCGATCTGGTTGGCTGACGCTCACGTTGGCGCTTGAAAAATTGAGCAAGTCCCAACTTCTGCAGCGAGCAAGACCTCTGAAGCGGCGCCGACAGATCCACAATGAAGTTCGGCAACGCCTGACGTCACCCATTCAAAGTGAATGGGAAGCATTGAAGGTGACGCCTCGTCCGAAAGGGGTGTTAGGGCGATATAACAGCTTCATGTCACACAACTCTGCATTAAAATTTACACTGGTAGCAAAATCTGATAGGTAGCGTATTGTGTCATCAAAATGTGCCACCTACTTTTTAAATGGGAGGTAGGACGATTTAACAAAGGTAGGACAAATCGACAGAACACAGTTTCTTCCATATTGACATCAGTTTGACATTAACCACACCCTCTTACCATTGATACCATGATACACAAAAAGAAAGTCTTGCCCCCTACCCAATATTTTGTTTCAGTTGAAAGTACATCAACACTAAAATAAAAGTCCCAGTTACTTCATGCAGTCTTAGCAGCACGCTTTGCTCAATGCAGTTTTCTGATTGGTGGATTGTCTGTACAGCATCATGGGTAATGTAGTTTTCTGCACTGTTAAACATTATTAACAAGCTCATTGCTCACATGTCTGTTTTTAAAGGGATGGTTCACCCGGAAATTAAATTTCTGTCATCATTACTCATCTTTATGTAGTTCTCTCTTTTGTTAAACACAAAAGAAGATATTTCGAAAAATGCTGGCAGCCTGCAACCACTGACTTCCATACTTTTTATTTTTTCCAATGGAAGTCAATAGTCATTTTGCTTTCTTCAAAATATCATCTGCTGAACAAAGAAACTTGTAAATGTTTGAAACCACTCGAGAGAGAGTAAATAGTGAGTACATTTTCATTTTTGGGTGAACTATCCCTTTAAAGGAAATTTTTATTGTTAAAAATCGATTTCCCTATGGAGATTTTACTATTGTTTCACTCTTCAGAGATTAAAGTCAGTCTGGGTCTCGTATATTCATGAATATTCGTGTAGGTTTCAACAGATATTTTGAGAGGGGTCTGGATGCAGACCTGGTGCAGAGCAATCTGAGCTGCATCCAATGCTTTTTAATGGGCTCACCTAACCCCACCCCTCAGAGTGACGTCACTCGCTCCATTTGAGTGCATTGTGTCTGACATTGCATTGCTGAGTGATGCAATCTCAGCTTACATCATAAAGGCTGCATCCAGATACTATTGGATATTTTTGGCGAACAATTCAAAACAAGATCACAGAATTCAGGATTAAAGCAGTTGTGATTGGGATGCTGTTCCTAGTACAGTAAATACAGTACAGTTTGACAAAATATTCATCCTATATTTAATATATGATTAAAGATCATTGCAGTCATTTAGCAAAGCCAGTTTAAAATCACATACTGTACTTTTAATTTTATTTAACCCCTGAATCCCCAATAAAGCCATAGTACAAGTTAGCACATTAGTGCTTAATCTGAACCAGACTATTTTAACAAGTGTATAGCTGTTGCTGGTTGGACTGGTTTTGAAAGGACTGTGTAATTTGCACTTGTTTGTGGTTCAAGAAGTGAAACTTTTTGAAATGCAAATACAGTGTTTTGGTGTTATTGGATTTAGTCAAAACTACAGGCCATATCGTAACAATGTGGGAAAGACAATATCATCTGTGTCTCCTCATCGACTGTATTATATGTAAATATTGACACGCGAAACCTCTCTGTGTGTAAATGAGAGCTTAAAAAAGACACGTGACTTCAGATCAAAAATACAGATCAAACGATTGTATGCTAGAATTGTATTTTTATATAAACAAGGTGATGGTTTTATATTCTTGTTGAGATGCTTTCTGGCTTAATATAATTTAGAAACTTTTAAAAAGTTTTCTTGTTGAATGGGAAAAAATAAAACACCAAAACCTAAACATTGCACTTTTTTTGTTGTATTTCAGCTTTTTATACTTTAAGCTTTTTAACAAATCATATACGCTCACCGGCCACTTTATTAGGTACACCTGTCCAACTGCTCGTTAACGCAAATTTCTAATCAACCAATCACATGGCAGCAATTCAATGCATTAAGGCATGTAGACATGGTCAAGACCATCTGCTGAAGTTCAAACCGAGCATCAGAGTGGGGAAGAAAGGTGATTTAAGTGACTTTGAATGTGGCATGGTTGTTGGCGTCAGATGGGCTGGTCTGAGTATTTCGGAAACTGCTGATCTACTGGGATTTTCACGCACAACCATCTCTAGGGTTTACAGAAAATGGTCCGAAAAAGAAAACATCCAGTGAGAGGCAGTTCTGTGGGCGCACATGCCTTGTTGATGCCAGAGGTCAGAGGAGAATTCAATCAGCTGAAACCAGTCTTTCAGCTGATAGAAAGACAACAGTAACTCAAATAAGCACTTGTTACAACTAAAGTCTGCAGAAGAGCATCTCTGAATGCACAACACGTTCAACCTTGAGGCAGATGGACTACAGCAGCTGAAGACCACACCGGGTGGCGCTACTGTCAGCTATGAACAGGAAACTGAGGCTGCAAATCACACAGGATCACTAAAATTGGACAATAGAAGATTGGAAACGTTGCCTGGTCTGATGAGTCTTGATTTCTGCTACAACATTCGGATGGTAGGGTTAAAATTTGGAAAGCACGGATCCATCCTGCCTTGTATCAACGGTTCAGGCAGGTGGTGGTGGTGGTGTAAAGGTGTGGGGTATATTTTCTTGGCACACTTTGGGCACATTAGTACCAATTGAACAGCCTGCCTGAGTATTGTTGCTGCCCATATCCCGCCCTTTATGACCACAGTGTACCCATCTTCTGATGGCTACTTCCAGCAGGATAATGCGTCATGTCATAAAGCGCTAATCATCTCAGACTGGTTTCACTGTGCTCAAAATGGCCTCCTCAGTCACCAGATCTAAATCCATCAGAGCACCTTTGGAATGTGTAAGAGATTCACATTATGGATGTGCAGCCGACAAATCTGCAGCAACTGCGTGATGATACTATTATGTAAATATGGACCAAAATCTCTGATATTTTCAGTATCTTGTTGAATCTATGCCACGAAGAATTAAGGCAGTTCTGAAGGCAAAAGTGGGTCCAACAAAGTACTAGTAAGGTGTACCTAATAAAGTGGCCTGTGTGTGTGTGTGTGTGTGTGTGTGTGTGTATGTGTGTGTGTGTGTAAATATATATATATTTTACAAGTTGTTCAATTTTTAATAAAACGTAAGTCATATGTAGGGTATTAAACAAATATTATTTTTCCATTATATTTAGTATAATGATTTATAGTCATAATTATATTTTTAATAAAAGAAGTAATAAGTAAAATATACTAAATTACTTGATTTAAAAAGTCATACATTTATGTATGCATAAATGTTAATGGACAAATATAGTAAATTATATATATATTTTTTTTTACATGCAAAACTGCATAAATAAATATGAATATGCATAAAATAATTATGAATGGTTAAACAGTGTTACATCTTATGCAGAAATGTATGGGTTGCTTTTATTTATAAACTTTTATAAACATATTGAATATATACATATAAATTAATAATAATTAATTTGATTATAATTAATATAATTATGTACATGAATAAAAATCAATATAAGCAAATATTTTCCCAGTGTTGGGTTGCAACTGCAAGGGCATCCGCTGCATAAAACGTGCTGGACAAAATTGGCGGTTCATTCCGCTGTGGCGACCCATCACCCCCAACCCCCGAATTAATAAAGGGACTAAGATGAAAAAAAATGAATGAATGAATGAATGAATAAACGGATATTAATAAAATAAACATGATTGGTTTTGTATTCAGTTTATTTATTTGACAGCATCGGGCTCATTGACTGATTTTCTACCTTCTTTGTCAACTTCTCGTTTGTGTAAATAAATAATAAGTGATAAATAATCACAAAATATAATTTGAATCCAAGTTTAAGTACCAGTCTTAAATAGCGCATTATTTGATGTGAAACGGCTTTAAAGTTTCTTTTCTCCATGAATTGAACAGCATTTGACAATTGCAGACAAAAGGTGGCACGAGAATATTCTCAAGGAAAAAGTTTTGTGTGTGTGTGTGTGTGTGTGCGTGCGTGCGTGCGTGCGTGCGTGTTAGTTATCAGGTGGCTCACACGGCACACACTTCCTGCTTCCCTAATGAATTTCTGATTGGATGGAGCAAGAAAAAGGGCAGGAGGAGTGTGTGTGAGGAAAGAGTCAAACCGGTCGGGCAAGTTTTACTTTCTTCTTAAAACACAAACACACGCGTCCACCATCTGTCCTTTGCAATACTGTTGTCAGACATCTTTAAAAGAACACACACATTACTGACAAACAACAAAACACACATTAACATTACAGGTTAAACTCGGACTCACAAAGTGTCAAAGGAATCCCGTGCTGTGGAGTTTCTGAGGAGACACAGGTAAGTGCTTGGCTGCGTGTGTGTTTAATTAGTGTTTCAATGCTGCCTATCTTCAAACAACGTTGCTTACACTTTCTTCACTCTGTTGTCTGTCTGTTTCTCTTTCTAATTCCTCATAACTGTTGTTGTGATTCTAGACATAATCCTGGATCATGTAGAGACATGTTGTGTCCCGTCCCGACAATCTGTAAGTCAAATCTTGTGTCCCATTTATTCGCTGACCTGATTTTGTTTCTCCTGCCTCAAGGGGTTGAATTAATATTCACTGAATATCTTGAAGTATACGAGTGTTTTTGTTTGTAAAACTGACAGAAATGAAAGAGTGAGTCCAGAAAGATCGATTAATTTATTTGTTGATGGATTAATCCTCCATGTTGTTGTAGATTTTGGTATTACACCATTCGTCCGTCGTGTCAAAAAATTACCCGCCTTCACCAAACCTTTAAAATAAAGCAGCTAAATTTAATTTCAATCCTCAATTTTTTTTATTTTTTATAAAGAAATAATCCTATCTTCGTCACAAACTACAAATATTTAGGTTTTCCTTCATCAGTGGAGTTTTTCGCCAATGTTTACTTGGTGGGCAACACTCGTTTTTGACGAAAGTAAATAATATATTGTCTAATGCTAACAGTACCAGCACAAGTGAAAACGTTTTAGTAAGACAGTAGGCCTATTATTGAGGTAAAGTTGGTTTTATATTTGGACGGTCATTGTTTTTTGAACAGTGGCAACTTGCGAGACGTTCCCATAGTTGTTGAGGTCAATTTAGTTTTGAGCAATTCCATGCAAACGTCAACATTGCCATGAAAAAATGACGGTTTCACCAAAATACAGAAACTGTTTCTATTGTTTTTGTGTAAACCAGTATTTTACAGTACTTCAGAAATACTCAAAAATGTGTCTGGTAAATCAAATATAAAAGTTTGAAAACATTGACAGTCACACAAGTGGCTATTTCACATCGGTCACATCCATAACGGATAGACGTCACATCCATAACAACATTTTTTCCTCATGAATGCAAAAATGTCAAATAAAATCAACAATTTTTGTTCTATAGTGAGCCAACTCCTTTCCTTTTGATTAGCATCATTAGGGACCGAGCACCGAAACGGTGCGTAGGCCCTATTGGAATTGCTCCGTTTTTAGGGACCGAGCACCGAACGGTGCAAGGCCCTATTGGAATTGCTCCGTTTATTAGGGACCGAGCACCGAAACGGTGCGTAGGCCCTATTGGAATTGCTCCGTTTATTATTATTATTATTATTATTATTATTATTATTCTTCTCTCCAATGAATCGCGATTTAGAGGGGCTAAACATGCCCGAAAACTCACGCAACTTTGCACACACCTCAGAAGTGGCGAAAATTTACGTTTGTTATGGGCTTCGGAAGTGGGCGTGGCAAAATGACTCGACAGCGCCACCTAGAAAAATGAAATGGACGAGCCCCCGATCCACGAATCACGCACATGCACGAAAATTGGCACACACCTCAAACATGCCAAAACAGACGAAAAAGTCTCTTGGAGCCATATCTCAAACCCAACAGGAAGTCGGATATTTTTGACTTCCTGTAGTGAAAAAGTGGCGTTTTTGCCATTTCCAGGCGTTGTATTTTAACGAACTCCTCCTAGGGATTTTATCCGATCGACACCAGAATTGGGTTTTGTCATCTAAAGGCCTTGGCGATGTTAAATTGCGAAGCTTTAGAGTTTTCGTCGATGGGCGTGTCCGTGGCGGCCTCGCAAACTTTGACGATTCGCCACAAAACAGGAAGTCATTATAACTCAGACATGCATTATCCGATCTGCCTCAAAATTCACACGTTTGATAAGAGTCCTGACCTGAACACGTTTACATGCCAATATCCAGATACAGTTATAGCGCCACCAACTGGCCACAGGAAATTACATGTTTTACAAAGTAACAAACTCCTCCCACAAATTTTATCGTATCAGCACCAAAATTGGGTAGTGTTATCTGAAAGCTCTAGCGATGTTATATTGTGAAGATCTAGAGTTTTTGCAGAGGGGCGTGTCCGTGGCGGCATGACAAACCTCAACGCTTCGCCATGGAACAGGAAGGCTTTATAACTCAACCACACAATGTCCGATCTGCCTGAAACTTCACATGGTTGATAAAAGTCCTCTTCTGAACACATCTACATAACAATATTGAAGTGGGCGTGGCAAATAGACTCGACAGCGCCACCTACAAAAATTAATCGGACGAGCCCCTGATGTACGAATCACTCACATGCACGAAAATTGGCAAACACCTCAAACATGCCGAAACATACGAAAAAGTCTCTTGGTGCCATATCTCAAACTCAACAGGAAGTCGGATATTTTTAACTTCCTGCTGAAAAAAAGAGGCATTTTTGCCATTTCCAGGTGTTGTATTTTAACGAACTCCTCCTAGGGATTTTATCCGATCAACACCAAAATTGGGTTTTGTCATTTAAAGGCCTTGGTGATGTTAAATTGCGAAGATTTAGAGTTTTCGCTGAGGGGTGTGTCCGTAGTGGCATGACAAACCTCAACGCTTCGCCATTGACCAGGAAGTCCTTATAACTCAACCACACAATGTCCGATCTGCCTGAAACTTCACATGGTTGAATAAATTCCTCTCCGGAACACAACTAGATGCCAATATTGAGTCACAGTCATAGCGCCACCTGCTGACAGAAGGAATTTTGGCTTATAACTCAGCCACACAATGTCTTATCTGCATGAAACTACACATGGTTGAATAAATTCCTCTTCTGAAGACATTTAAATGTCAATATTGATTGACAGTCATAGTGCCACCTGCTGGCAACCAGAAGTTTGGCTTATAACTAAGTTAAACAATATTCGATCTGCCTGAAAATTTACACGGTTGATAAGATTCCTTTATTGAAGGCATCTACATGCCAATCTTGACTCACAGTCTTAGCGCAATCTGCTGACAGGAGGAAGTTTGGCATAAATCTGTGATTTTCTCAGGTTTTTTATATATATATCGGCTTAAATTATTTTTGTTCGCTGTTCTCCATCATCCTGAGGCCACCGGGCGGCGGTGAGCCCGGGTGCGAGGTCCCTATCATCGCTGCTTGCAGCTTTAATTAGGGACCGAGCACCGAAACGGTGCGTAGGCCCTATTGGAATTGCTCCGTTTTTTATTATTATTATTATTATTATTCCGCCCCCTATCGGGGCACTTTTGAGGGTCTAAACATGCCCGAAAACTCATAAAAATTTGCACACACACCAAACGCGGTGTAAATAGCAGGTTGATATGGGTCTCGGAAGTGGGCGTGGCAAAATGACTCGACAGCGCCACCTAGAAAAATTAAACGGACGAGCCCCCGATACACGAATCACGCACATGCACAAAAATTGGCACACACCTCAAACATGCCAAACCATACGAAAAAGTCTCTTGGAGCCATAACTCAAACCCAACAGGAAGTCAAATATTTTTAACTTCCTGCGGCGAAAAAGTGGCGTTTTTGCCATTTCCAGGCGTTGTATTTTAACGAACTCCTCCTAGGGATTTTATCCGATCGACACCAAAATTGGGTTTTGTCATCTAAAGGCCTTGGCGATGTTAAATTGCGAAGCTTTAGAGTTTTCGTCGATGGGCGTGTCCGTGGCGCCCTCGCAAACTTTGATGATTCGCCACAAAACAGGAAGTCGTTATAACTCAGGCATGCATTATCAGATCTGCCTCAAAATTTACACGCTTGATAAGCGTCCTGACCTGAACACGTTTACATGCCAATATCCAGATATAAATATAGCGCCACCTGCTGGCCACAGGAAATGACATGATTTACGGAGTAATAAACTCCTCCCACAATTTTTTTTGTATCAGCACAAAAATTGGGTAGTGTTATCTGAAAGCTCTAGCGATGATATATTGTGAAGATCTAGAGTTTTTGCAGAGGGGCGTGTCCGTGGCGGTATGACAAACCTCAACGCTTCGCCATGGAACAGGAAGTCCTTATAACTCAACCACACAATGTCCGATCTGCCTGAAACTTCACATGGTTGATAAACGTCATCTCTTGAACACATTCACATAACAATATTGAAGTGGGCGTGGCAAAATGACTCGACAGCGCCACCTAGAATAATTAAACGGACGAGCCCCCGAGCTACGAATCACGCATATGCACGAAAATTGGCACACACCTCAAACATGCCAAAACATACGAAAAAGTCTCTTGGAGCCATATCTCAAACCCAACAGGAAGTCGGATATTTTTAACTTCCTGCGGCGAAAAAGTGGCGTTTTTGCCATTTCCAGGCGTTGTACTTTAACGAACTCCTCCTAGGGATTTTATCCGATCGACACCAAAATTGGGTTTTATCATCTAAAGGCCTTGGCGATGTTAAATTGCGAAGCTTTAGAGTTTTTGTCGATGGGCGTGTCCGTGGCGGCCTCGCAAACTTGGATGATTCGCCACAAAACAGGAAGTCGTTATAACTCAGGCATGCATTACCCGATCTGCTTCAAAATTCACACGCTTGATAAGCGTCCTGACCTGAACACGTTTACATGCCAATATCCAGATATAAATATAGCGCCACCTGCTGGCCACAGGAAATGACATGATTTACGGAGTAATAAACTCCTCCCACAAATTTTTTTGTATCAGCACCAAAATTGGGTTGTGTTATCTGAAAGCCCTAGCGATGATATATTGTAAAGATCTAGAGTTTTCGGAGAGGGGCGTGTCCGTGGCGCCATGACAAACCTCAACGATTCGCCATGAAACAGGAAGTCCTTATAACTCAACCACACAATGTCCGATCTGCCTGAAACTTCACATGGTTGATAAAAGTCCTCTCCTGAACACATCCACATGACAATATTGAAGTGGGCGTGGCAAATTGACTCAACAGCGCCACCTGCAAAAATTAATCGGACGTGCCCCTGATCTATGAATCACGCACATGCACGAAAATTGGCACACACCTCAAACATGGCAAAACATACGAAAAAGTCTCTTGGAGCCATATCTCAAACCCAACAGGAAGTCTGATATTTTTGACTTCCTGCGGCGAAAAAGTGTCTTTTTTGCCATTTCCAGGCGTTGTATTTTAACGAACTCCTCCTAGGGATTTTATCCGATCAACACCAAAATTGGGTTTTGTCATCTAAAGGCCTTGGCGATGTTAAAATGCGAAGCTTTTAAATTTTCATCGATGGGTGTGTCCGTAGCAGCCTCGCAAACTTTGACGATTCGCCACAAAACAGGAAGCCGTTATAACTCAAGCATGCATTATCAGATCTGCCTCAAAATTCACACGCTTGATAAGAGTCTTGACCTGAACACATTTACATGCCGATATCCAGATAGAGTTATAGCGCCACCTGCTGGCCACAGGAAATGACATGATTTACAGAGTAACAAACTCCTCCCACAAACTTTTTCGTATCTGCACCAAATTTGAGTGGTGTCATCTAAAAGCTCTATCGGTGATATATTGTGAAGATCTAGAGTTTTCACAGAGGGGCGTGTCCGTGGCGGCATGACAAACCTCAACGCTTCGCCATGGAACAGGAAGTCCTTATAACTCAACCACACAATTTCAGATCTGCCTGAAACTTCACATGGTTGATAAAAGTCCTCTTCTGAACACATCTACATAACAAATTGAGTCAGTCATAGCGCCACCTGCTGACAAAAGGAATTTTGGCTTATAACTCGGCCACACAATGTCCGACCTGCCTGAAACTTCACATTGTGGATAAAAGTCTACTCCTGAACACATAATAATATTGAGTCTGTCATAGCGCCACCTGCTGGCAGAAAGTGGTTTAGCTTGTAAGTCGGCCACACAATCTCTGATCTGCCTGAAACATCACATGGTTGATTAAAATCCTCTCCTTAAGACATCTACGTAAAAATATTGAGTCTGTCATAGCGCCACCTGCTGCCAGAAGGTAGTTTGGCTTATAACTCAGCCAAACAACGTCCTATCTGCCTGAAAATTCACATGGTTGATAAGACTCTTCTACTGAAGGCATCTACATAACAATCTTGAGTCACAGTTAAAGCGCCACCTGCTGACAGGAGGAAGTTCGACATAAATCTGTGATTTTCTCAGGTTCTTTATATATATCGGCTTAAATTATTGTTGTTCGCTGTTCTCTGTCATCCTGAGGCCACAGGGCGGCGGTGAGCCCGGGTGCGAGGTCCCTATCATCGCTGCTTGCAGCTTTAATTATTATTATTATTCTCCTGCGGAATGAATCGCGGTTTTGAGGGGCTAAACATGCCCGAAAACTCACGCAACTTTGCACACGCCTCAGAAGTGGCGAAAATTTACGTTTGTTATGGGCTTCGGAAGTGGGCGTGGCAAAATGACTCGACAGCGCCACCTAGAAAAATTAAATGGACGAGCCCCCGATCCACGAATCACGCACATGCACGAAAATTGGCACACACCTCAAACATGCCAAAACATACGAAAAAGTCTCTTGGAGCCATATCTCAAACCCAACAGGAAGTCGGATATTTTTAACTTCCTGCGGCGAAAAAGTGGCGTTTTTGCCATTTCCAGGCGTTGTATTTTAACGAACTCCTCCTAGGGATTTTATCCGATCGACACCAGAATTGGGTTTTGTCATCTAAAGGCCTTGGCGATGTTAAATTGCGAAGCTTTAGAGTTTTCGTCGATGGGCGTGTCCGTGGCGGCCTCGCAAACTTTGACGATTCGCCACAAAAGAGGAAGTAGTTATAACTCAGGCATGCATTATCAGATCTGCCTTAAAATTCACACGCTTGATAAGAGTCCTGACCTGAACACGTTTACATGCTGCTATCCAGACACAGTTACAGCGCCACCTGCTGGCCACAGGAAATGACATGATTTACGGAGTTACAAACTCCTCCCACAAATTTTATTGTATCAACACCAAAATTGAGTGGTGTTATCTGAAAGCTCTAGCGATGATATATTGTGAAGATCTAGAGTTTTCGCAGAGGGGCGTGTCCATGGCGGTATGACAAACCTCAACGCTTCACCATGGAACAGGAAGTCCTTATAACACAACCACACAATGTCCGATCAGCCTGAAACTTCACATGGTTGATAAACGTCATCTTTTGAACACATCCACATAACAATATTGAAGTGGGCGTGGCAAAATGACTCGACAGCGCCACCTAGAAAAATTAAACGGACGAGCCCCCGATCTACGAATCACGCACATGCACAAAAATTGGCACACACCTCAAACATGGCAAAACATACGAAAAAGTCTCTTGGAGCCATATCTCAAACCCAACAGGAAGTCAAATATTTTTAACTTCCTGTGGCGAAAAAGTGGCGCTTTTGCCATTTTTAGGCGTTGTATTTTAACAAACTCCTCCTAGGGATTTTATCTGATAATTACCAAAATTGGGTTTTGTCATCTTAAAGCCTTGGTGATGTTAAATTGCGAAGCTTTAGAGTTTTCATCGATGGGAGTATCCGTGGCGGCCTCGCAAACTTTGATGATTCGCCACAAAACAGGAAGTCTTTATAACTCAGGCATGCAATATTCGATCTGCCTCAAAATTCACACATTTAATAACAGTCCTGACCTGATCAGGTTTACGTGCCGATATCTAGTTACAGTTATAGCGCCACCTGCTGGCCACAGGAAATGACATGTTTGACACTGTAACAAACTCCTTCCACAAACTTTTCCGTATCAGCACCAAAATAGAGTGGTGTCATCTGAAAGCTCTAGCGATGATATATTGTGAAGATCTAGAGTTTTCGCAGAGGGGCGTGTCTGTGGTGGCATGACAAACCTCAACGCTTCGCCATGGAACAGGAATTTCTTATAACTCAACCACACAATGTCTGATCTGCCTGAAACTTCACATGATTGATAAAAGTCCCCTCCTGAACACATCAACATAACAATATTGAGTCAGTCATAGCGCCACCTGCTGGCAGAAGGTAGTTTGGCTTGTAACTCGGCCACACAATGTCCGATCTGCCTGAAACTTCACATGGTTGATGAAAGTCCTCTTCTGAACACATCCACATAACAATATTGAGTCAGTCATAGCGCCACCAGCTGGCAGAAGAAATTTTGGCTTGTAACTCGGCCACACAATGTCAGATCTGCCTAAAATGTCACATGGTTGATGAAAGTCCTCTCCTAAACACATCTACATAATAATATTGAGTCTTTCATAGCGCCACCTGCTGGCAGAATGTAGTTTGTCTTAAAACACAATCTCCACACAATCTCTGATCTGCCTGAAACTTCACATGGTTGATAAAAGTCCGCTCCTGAACACATCCACATAACAATATTGAGTCAGTCATAACGCCACCTGCTGGCAGAAGGTAGTTTGGCTTATGACTCAGCCACACAATGTCCCATGTGCCTGAAACTTCACATGGTTGATAACATTCTTCTCCGGAAGACATCTACATGCCAATCTTAAGTCACAGTTATAGCGCCACCTGCTGACAGGAGGAAGTTTGGCATAAATCTGTGTTTTTCTTAGATCTTTTTTTATATATTGGCTTAAATAATTATTGTTCGCTGTTCTCTGTCATCGCAAGGTCACCGGGCGGCGGTGAGCCCGGGTGCGAGGTCCCTATCATCGCTGCTTGCAGCTTTAATTATTATTATTATTCTTCTCTCCAATGAATCGCGATTTTGAGGGGCTAAACATGCCCGAAAACTCACGCAACTTTGCACACACCTCAGAAGTGGCGAAAATTTACGTTTTTTATGGTCTTCGGAAGTGGGCGTGGCAAAATGACTCGACAGCGCCACCTAGAAAAATTAAACGGACAAGCCCCCGATCCACGAATCACGCACATGCACGAAAATTGGCCCACACCTCAAACATGCCAAAACATACAAAAAAGTCTCTTGGAGCCATATCTCAAACCCAACAGGAAGTTGGATATTTTTGACTTCCTGCGACGAAAAAGTGGCATTTTTGCCATTTCCAGGCGTTGTATTTTAACGAACTCCTCCTAGGGATTTTATCCGATCGACACCAAAATTGGGTTTTGTCATCTAAAGGCCTTGGCGATGTTAAATTGCGAAGCTTTAGAGTTTTCATCGATGGGCGTGTCCGTGGCGGCCTCGCAAACTTTGACGATTCGCCACAAAAGAGGAAGTCGTTATAACTCAGGCATGCATTATCCGATCTGCCTCAAAATTCACACGCTTGATAAGCGTCCTGACCTGAATACGTTTACATGCCAATATCCAGATATAGTTATAGCGCCACCTGCTGGCCACAGGAAATGACATGATTTACGGAGTTACAAACTCCTCCCACAAATTTTATCGTATCAACACCAAAATTGAGTGGTGTTATCTGAAAGCTCTAGCGATGATATATTGTGAAGATTTAGAGTTTTCGCAGAGGGGCGTGTCCATGGCGGTATGACAAACCTCAACGCTTCACCATGGAACAGGAAGTCCTTATAACACAACCACACAATGTCCGATCAGCCTGAAACTTCACATGGTTGATAAACGTCATCTCTTGAACACATCCACATAACAATATTGAAGTGGGCGTGGCAAAATGACTCGACAGCGCCACCTAGAAAAATTAAACGGACGAGCCCCCGATCTACGAATCACGCACATGCACAAAAATTGGCACACACCTCAAACATGGCAAAAAATATGAAAAAGTCTCTTGGAGCCATATCTCAAACCCAACAGGAAGTCGGATATTTTTAACTTCCTGTGGCGAAAAAGTGGCGCTTTTGCCATTTTCAGACGTTGTATTTTAACGAACTCCTCCTAGGGATTTTATCTGATAAACACCAAAATTGGGTTTTGTCATCTTAAAGCCTTGGTGATGTTATATTGCGAAGCTTTAGAGTTTTCATCGATGGGCGTGTCCGTGGCGGCCTCGCAAACTTTGATGATTCGCCACAAAACAGGAAGTCTTTATAACTCTGGCATGCAATATTCGATCTGCCTCAAAATTCACACATTTAATAACAGTCCTGACCTGATCAGGTTTACGTGCCGATATCCAGTTACAGTTATAGCGCCACCTGCTGGCCACAGGAAATAACATGTTTGACACTGTAACAAACTCCTCCCACAAACTTTCCTGTATCAGCACCAAAATAGAGTGGTGTCATCTGAAAGCTCTAGCGATGATATATTGTAAAGATCTAGAGTTTTTGCAGAGGGGCGTGTCTGTGGTGGCATGACAAACCTCAACGCTTCGCCATGAAACAGGAATTTCTTATAACTCAACCACACAATGTCTGATCTGCCTGAAACTTCACATGATTGATAAAAGTCCTCTCCTGAACACATCTACATAACAATACTGAGTCAGTCATAGCGCCACCTGCTGGCAGAATGTAGTTTGTCTTAAAACACAATCTCCACACAATCTCAGATCTGCCTGAAACTTCACATGGTTGATAAAAGTCCGCTCCTGAACACATCCACATAACAATATTGAGTCAGTCATAACGCCACCTGCTGGCAGAAGGTAGTTTGGCTTATAACTCAGCCACACAATGTCCCATGTGCCTGAAACTTCACATGGTTGATAATATTCCTCTCCGGAAGACATCTACATGCCAATCTTAAGTCACAGTTATAGCGCCACCTGCTGACAGGTGGAAGTTTGGTATAAATCTGTGATTTTCTTAGATTTTTTTTTATATATCGGCTTAAATTATTATTGTTCGCTGTTCTCTGTCATCGTAAGGTCACCGGGCGGCGGTGAGCCCGGGTGCGAGGTCCCTTTCATCGCTGCTTGCAGCTTTAATTTATTATTATTATTATTATTCCGCCCCCTATCGGGGCACTTTTGAGGGTCTAAACATGCCCGAAAACTCATGAAAATTTGCACACACACCAAACGCGGTGTAAATAGCAGGTTGATATGGGTCTCGGAAGTGGGCGTGGCAAAATGACTCGACAGCGCCACCTAGAAAAATTAAACGAACGAGCCCCCGATACACGAATCACGCACATGCACGAAAATTGGCACACACCTCAAACATGCCAAACCATACGAAAAAGTCTCTTGGAGCCATATCTCAAACCCAACAGGAAGTCGGATATTTTTAACTTCCTGCGGCGAAAAAGTGGCATTTTTGCCATTTCCAGGCGTTGTATTTTAACGAACTCCTCCTAGGGATTTCATCCGATCGACACCAAAATTGGGTTTTGTCATCTAAAGGCCTTGGCGATGTTAAATTGCGAAGCTTTAGAGTTTTCGTCGATGGGCGTGTCCGTGGCGGCCTCGCAAACTTTGACGATTCGCCACAAAACAGGAAGTCGGTATAACTCAGGCATGCATTATCCGATCTGCCTCAAAATTCACACCTTTGATAAGAGTCCTGACCTGAACACGTTTACATGCCGATATCTAGATACAGATATAGCGCCACCTGCTGGCCACAGGAAATGACATGTTTTACAGTGTAACAAACTCCTCCCACAAATTTTTTCGTATCAGCACCAAATTTGGGTTGTGTTATCTGAAAGCCCTAGCGATGAAATATTGTGAAGATCTAGAGTTTTGGTAGAGGGGCGTGTCCTTGGCAGCATGACAAACCTCAACGCTTCGCCATAGAACAAGAAGACCTTATAACTCAACCACACAATGTCCGATCTGCCTGAAACTTCACAAGGTTGATAAAAGTCCTCTCCTGAACACATCCCCATAATAATAATGAAGTGGGTGTGGCTATATGACTCGACAGCGCCACCTATAAAAATTAAACGGACGAGCCCCCGATCTACGAATCACGCACATGCACGAAAATTGGCACACACCTCAAACATGCCAAAACATACGAAAAAGTCTCTTGGAGCCATATCTCAAACCCAACAGGAAGTCGGATATTTTTAACTTCCTACGGCGAATAAGTGGCAATTTTGCCATTTCCAGGCGTTGTATCTTAACGAACTCCTCCTAGGGATTTTATCTGATTGATACCAAAATTGGATTTTGTCATCTAAAGGCCTTGGCGATGTTAAATTGCGAAGCTTTAGAGTTTTCGTCGATGGGCGTGCCTGTGGCGGCCTCGCAAACTTTGACGATTCGCCACAAAACAGGAAATCGTTATAACTCAGGCATACTTTATCCTACCTGGCTCAAAATACACACGTTTGATAAGAGTCCTGACCTAAACACTTTAAAATGCCGAAATCCAGGAAAAGTTATAGCGCCACCTGCTGGCCGCAGGAAATTACATGTTTTACACTGTCACGAACTTCTCTCACAAGTTTTATAGTATCAGCACCAAATTTGGGTGGTGTCATCTGAAAGCTCTAGCGATGATATATTGTGACAATCTAGAGTTTTCGCAGAGGGGCGTGTCCGTTGTGGCATGACAAACCTCAACGCTTCGCCATGGAACAGGAAGTCCTTATAACTCAACCACACAATGTCTGATCTGCCTGAAACTCCACATGGTTGATAAAAGTCCTCTCCTGAACACATATACATGCCAATATTAGTCAGTCATAGCGCCACCTAGTGACGGAAGGAATTTTGGCTAATAACTCAACCACACAATGTCCGATCAGCGTGAAACTTAACATGGTGGATAAAAGTCCTCTCCTGAAGACAACTACATACCAATCTTGAGTCACAGTCATAGCGCCACCTGCTGACAGGGGGAAGTTTGGCATAAATCTGTGATTTTCTCGGCTTCTTTATATATATCGGCTTAAAATATTATTGTTCGCTGTTCTCTATCATCCTGAGGCCACCGGGCGGCGGTGAGCCCGGGTGCGAGGTCCCTATCATCGCTGCTTGCAGCTTTAATTTCATTTGGGTTGTGCAGTTTAATTCACTGAATTTCTACAAAGACTTTTTTTTTTTTTGTCACATCCATAGCGCTTGTTTATTTCCCTCATTTAAAGTCTTTGCAGATTGATATTTTTTCTGATCCCATAACTCTGTGGTTAGTTGTTTTGGAAAATATAAACGGATGTTTCAATAATACTTTCTCTGTGAATTTATGTTTTGAGTTTTTACTCCAAATGTCACATCCAAAACGCTGGAAATGCACTCTTATATTCGCTCATTCGTTCGTTTTTTTAAATAGTGACAACTTGTGATGTTGTCCCTATATTGTTTTTGAGGTAGAGTTGGTTTTATATTTACACATTCCTTATGTTTTTAACAGTAACAACTTGTGGCATTGTCCCTGTGTAGTTATTGAGGTAAAATTGGTTTATTATTTGCACATTCATTAATTTTTTTAATCGTGACAACTTGTGACGCTTTCCCTATATTGTTATTGAGGTAAAGTTGGTTTAATATTCGCACATTTGTTCATTTTTATAACAGTGACAACTTGTGACATTGTCCCCAAGTAGTTATTGAGATAAATTTGGCTTCGTATTGGCACATTCGGGTTTTTTTTAACAGTGGCAACTTGTGACATTGTCCCTACATAGTCATTGAGGTAAAGTTGGTATTATATTCCCACTTTCATTCGTTTTTTTAATAGTGACAACTTATAAAACTGTCCTTATATTGTTATTGAGATAGTTAGTTTTATATTCGTACATTCGTTAATTTTTTGACCGGCAACAACTTGTGACATTGTCCCTGTATTGTTATTCAGGTAAAATTAGTTTTATATTCACACATTTGTTAATTTTTTTGAGCAGTGACAACTTGTGAGGCGTTTCCTATAGTTATTGAGGTAAATTTGGCTTTATATTCCCACATTTGTTCATTTTTGAACAGTGGAAACTTGTAAAACTTTCCCTACATAGTTATTGAGGTATAGTTATTATTATATTCCTACATTTATTTGTTTTTTTAATAGTGACAACTTGTGAAACTGTCCTTATATTGTTATTGAGGTAGTTGGTTCTAAATTCCCACATTCGTTCATTTTTTGACCGGCAACAACTTGCGACATTGTCCCTGTATTGTTATTCAGGTAAAATTAGTTTTATATTTACACATTTGTTAATTTTTTTAACAGTGACAACTTGACACATTCCCTGTATTGTTATTGAGGTAAAGATGGTTTTATATTTAAACATTCATTTACTTTTTTGAGCAGTGCAACTTGTGAGATGGTTGTATTGTTATAAGGTAAAATTGGTTTTATACTAGCACATTTGTACACTTTTGAACAGTGACAACTTGTGATTTGATCCCTGTATTGTTTACCACACTACTTTGAATATTCTGCCTGAAATTGAATGTCAATAAGAAACCACATTAGCATTATTTAATTGACAGTGAACAATGTTGTGCTACTTTGATAGTCTGCTTATGATTTCCCTATGTAGACTTGGCAAAGAATCCCTTTCTGAAATTATATTATTGAGAAAAGTCTGAATGTGCAAATATAAAACCAACTTTACCAATGTCAAAAATTGCAATGAAGGACAACTGTTGTGTCCTAAATGTGTACAGCCTATGTGAAAATAGAAAACTATACTTTTTTTTTCCCTAACGTTGGGATAATGTTAAGAAAAGTCACATTTCAACATGGAAAAAAGTTGTTTGTTTGTTTTTTCTGCTGTTAAAATGATGCATGGGTCGTTTTTGACCCATTAGTCAACAGGATAGAGGAGGATGTAATAATAACGCACAGATCATAAAAGACAGGAAATGATAAAGAGTGGATGCACTTTAACCTGAGGTGGAGTGCAGGCTACATGTTGAAGGAATGTGAGCTGGTATGTTCATGTCCTAAGCCTAAGTGAAAGTGTCTTCGGTTATATGATAAAAGAAGGACTGGTGTCATTTATTAACACCACTAAAGGGTAAATATCCCGTGTGAGACATTTTAGAAAGTCCCTTGGGTTAACCAGTGACTTCAGTGTTACATTTCTACCGGAGGTCACATTCCTGGGTGAGCATGTAAAAAGTGTCACGGTCTCAGATAAATGTTTTCATTGTGGGATGCTGATTTGATGAATGGAGCTTAGAAATGGATTTCAGTGTGTCTTACCATAACATTATACAGTATTCACTTACATATTCATCGGAAATAAAAACAGTCAAGGGTAGGGCTGCGCGATTCTGTCAAAAATGTGAATCACAGTTTTTTTTACCGCTTAAAATCAAGATCACGATTTTCTCAGGATTCTGTAAATGTAAAATAAAGGTTAATATGATAAGCCTGTTATTATTATTAATTCTCAAACATATGGTTTGATAATGATAATATTCGGCCTATGTGTAGGTCTACTGTTGGTTAAAATGCTAACTTTTGTATAGTCATTATAGTGGACTTGAACAGACTTTCAATATGTCCTGTTTTGTTAATTCACAGTAAAATTATGACATCAGAATACAACTATACATAATTATAAAGTAGATTTATTATGTTTAAGACATGCATCTGTCATTACCAACATTATTAGACCATTTGTTAAAGTTTGTCATTATCAGATTCCTTCTTGTATTATATTCAACATTTTATATAATGTATGAAAGAAAAAACATCAAATGCTTGTCGTAATCATAATTGTAAAATGCGATATAATCATTTAAATGTGCGCACAGGTTTCACTTTCACTTCCGAGTATGGCTCATGGCTGCTGTCACTGTGAGAAAAAACGCATGCATGCAAATCAAACCTCCCGCACGGCCCTCAAACAATCGCTCTGTGCAACAAATTGAACAACTTCATTACCTGTTATTTACAGCCTATGCAGGTTGTTTTCACTAAAGTAGGCGTCATGCATGCACGGCACGTTCTCTGTTGTAAACAAACAGTTCGCGGTCAACTCGTATGTGATTTAGGATATACCTTATAAATACAGTATTTGACACTTAAGCTGTCATTGTTGCTGCGAAGACTTGTGCGGCTGCCTTGCCTGTCTTCTGACCTTGAAAATATAATTGGCTGAATTGTAGAAAAGCAGAATTAAGATCGTGTGTAGGTTCGAATCGAGATCGTGATCTTTTCTTCGATTGTTCGTGCAGCCCTAGTCAAGGGTGTGTTTACAGTGTGTATACGTTTGGTTCAGTTAAATGGTCATTAAACAGAAACGACTTCTTTAATTTTATTTATTTTTTTGTTCTCAGTTAGCTTGATACTATTAATTCATCAATTGCACTTGTTTATTACCTTTATGTATTTTATAAGCACTTCATTAGCCAAGGGAAGTATATTTAAGTGGCACATTATATTAACAATGGTAATTCAAAGTGCTTTACATAGAAATGAAAAGAAACAAGTATAAGAAATAAAAACGGAGAGTAGAAATGATTAAGAACATATTAAAATGTGTTAAAGGATGGCATAATAGTGTGATCTATCGGAAGTAGCACAGTGCTCATTCAGTAAAGGCACAGCTAAACAGATGAAACGTCAGATACCAGTTGATTAAACTACCACCGCATGACTAACTGTTTTGTTTTTCCAGAGAGAACCAGTATAGATAAGTGAGCACACTAAGAGAATGTTGTTGTTTTGTTTTTCATTAATATTCTAGATGATACTAGTATCATTTTAGCCACTGCTAATGGAGTCTTCTGAGAAAGGCTTCATAATGGTTAAAGGCCATTCCTGACTACACATCAACAGACTTAATAGCTCATTAGGAGTGTTTGCTAAAGGAAGTATTTCTTTTACTATCACTCATACTTTGGGTTGAAGATTTGAACAAACCCCTGAGCATGAGTATTTCATTCAGTCATATACTGTTGGTGCCACAGACATGAGTGAAAACTTGAGAGGGGTCTGGATGCAGACCTGGTGCAGTGCAATCTGAGCTGCAACCCCACCCCTAACCCTACCTGTCACAGTAACGTCACTCACTCCATTGAGTGCATTGTGTCTGACATTGCATCGCTGAGTGATGCAATCTCAGCTTGCATCATGAAGGCTGCATCCAGATACTATTGGAAAACTCCCAATTAGCAGCTTGTTGAAGAGATGGGAAATAAGCCTTAAGCAATATATGATTTTGAGATGGAAATTCAAGCTTTGAATGGATATAACCATAAGTGACCAAAGCAATTTAAGTGTCCTGTCAGTATGACTTCTGAGCCGCGCTGTGAAAGGTTTATAGTTGGATCCAAAAATGTACATTTTTTTTTATTACAAATTCTTTTAATGAAGGTGTGACTAGTACTTTTACTCTATGCTAATATTTAGTTAAAAAGTTCTTATCTGCTTAAGTCTTTACAAGGATTACTGATTTAGGGTTGTTCAATTGAAAATACCGTCTAAACCAATGGTCTGCATAGTTTAACTCCAACCACCTCCAACTCACACCTGCCTAATAGTCTCTAGTAGTCTTGAACACCTTAATTAGTTTGATCAGCTGTGTTCATTTAGGATTGGAGCAAAACTGTGCAGATCTGTGACCCTCCAGGAATCCAGTTCAAGACCTATGATTTAAACATATGAAGGGTTCAGATGCAAAAACTTCTAAATGCCATTTGATATTTTCTTCTAAACTGAGCATTTTTCTCCTGTATCTGTGGTTGCACTGCAGTAAACAGCAGTGAGTTTGTTGAACTGATTACCTTCACCGCCAATCACGGTCATTTCTGTTGAGCATGTTAACGCCATGGCAGAGCTGTTTTAGAACGAGCTCAAAAGCGCTCAAATGTTAGCGGGAAATTGATGTTTTTAAAATTTCAGTACCGATTGGTATCGAATTTCAGCATCACAACACTAGTTGCAACACACACAACAGGTTTTACTTCAGATAAGAAAGTAAATGGATTGTAATTTGTTAAATCTTTTGTTTATCTTGATTTGTCGCAACTTATGTTGATTTTCTGGTAAAGTCAGCATGGACTGCCTCACTGTTAGACCCACATGCATCCACAGTCATACACGAAGACAAACCATCTAGTTTAGGATTTTTGCTGAATTAAAACTACATTCAGATGTTCTTATGTTTTTTTTTTTCAAACCATATTGTACATCCCATTTGCAATACACGTAAGAAGGAACCATTCTTTGATATATTTGCATCTTGAAAATGAAAAAGAAAGATGAGCAGCACTAGAACAGCACCAGGATGAGGAAGTAACTCCGTTTTTATTTTTGTGTAAACAACCTCATTAAAGCCCTCTAATAATGACCCTGATTTATCTAATGATCCCCAAGAAAACTAGTCCTGTACGAATAGGGTTAAATGTATTTATTTTTGTTAAGTTAGGGTCTCTAGGCTCATGGCGTCCAAGAAACCAGTATTTAATAAGTAATAAACAATATGTTACAGGGCTCGAAATTAACTTTTTTACTTGGTAGCACCGGTGCTCCCAACTTCAAATATTTAGGAGCACAAAAAATTTTTTAGGAGCACCAGAAAAAATTTAGGAGCACCCACCAAAAAAGAATGAGCACCGCTGCAAATTGACTTTTTAAAGGGATTTATTGTATTTTAAAACAACATTAATAGGACTGACAAAAACCAGAAACAGCTATCTAACTAATGCTGCGAAGATATTGATATTTGTGTGCAATAATTCCAAAATGAATGTCTAATAATTAGGCCATAGAATATTAATGATGATAAAAAATGACAATAATAGTAACAATGAATTCCATTTCTCATTATGATACTGTCTTGAATGTGCATGAATGTAGGTTATCTGCTATAAAAAGTCTGTTACTTTATGAAAAATAATTGTATAGTTTGCATCAAACAAAAATGAAGCAATATTTATTTTGTACTGCTGTTTTTATATGCATGTCAATTTAATAAATAATATTTCTGCTACAAAACAAACAAAAGATTATAATAAATCATTCAATTCAATGATGAAAGCTGCAAAGCAGCCATCAGTAAATAAATATAAAAATAATATACAACTCAAACAAGAATAGACAAAATAAAGTAAGTAAAGTCTCACTTCTATCACTCTTTAAAAGTTTTGGTTTCAGTTTGTGTCAATTTAAAGGTTCAGTCTGAGCTGATCTTCATTTTTCTGTGTTAGTGGAAAAGCTGGCGAGTCAGCCGACCCAATTTATGAGCAGGCAGAGCAGGATTCTTGCACTAACCATCGGCGCAATACTGGTCTTTGTTATGAGCCGCAGTTTCAGTGTAAACTTAGTAAAGACGAGCTTCTTTGGCGATGATATGTACAGTATTAGATTTGACTTTTAGCGGACATTTGCGCTGAACACGCAGTGAATGCGACGCATGGAGATTCGGACACCTTCTCCAAGAAGCGCGTACTCGATTGATCTCAGCTGGCGGATCATTATTCACCACGTGACGTGTCATGATCACTTTCATCTGAGCCTCAACTTTAGGTGGGGTTTGCAAACCTGTGTGCTTGAAGTTTTTACTCTTCAGCCGTTTGCATTTCCCGTGGTCATAAAAGCTCCTTCCCTGTCATCTGACAGCGGAATACCTTGAGTGAATGACAGCTAATATGAACCAATATAGCGGCAGGGAAGAGCGATTCAGCACGTTTTTAGAAAAAACCAAAACAGGTCGCACTACAACCATTATCTGCAGTCGCACTAATGCTCCCATATATATTATGAGGTCGCATAGATTAATTTTCGGGCGCATATGCGACCAAAATGGTCGCAATTTCGAGCCCTGTGTTAGCAGTTTGATTTTAGGGTTTTGGAATGTGAATGCATGTTTGGACCTGGAAAGCTTGACATTTCATCAGACTAAACAACCCAACACAGACTTTAGAGTGGGCTTGGGCCATTAAAGGTAAATTATTACTCATAATCAACAACTTGGCCACATTATAAAAACCCAATACCTTAGCAACCACATTGCAATGCCCTGGCAACCACCCACAAACTACTCCTTAATATTGTGGTTTCTGACTTGCGCAGGCAAGCAGCACACAAAATTCCTACAACAAATGTAAGAATCTGCTTTATATAACCAGTTGTTGAAGTGGGTGTACCTAGAAAAGAAAGCAGTCTTGCAATGATCTGTTTGTCATGATAATTTCTGTTCCCGCAGGTATCAAAACATGAACCCAGTGTGTTTATTGCATTAATGTGGAAGCTTACTGATCCATTCATCTACCTCCAAGCAAGCCTGTGCTGAGAAAAAAAACCAAGGACATTTTTCATTTTTAAAGATGTCAGCTGACACTCTACAGCCTTCTCCAAGGAGAATAACAAGGCTGGCTCCAGCTCCTGGCACACCAAGTCGCAACTTAGAGTTTGGTTGTCCTGTCAAATCATCTCCTGGGACACGCAAACCAAGTGCAGTGGAACGTTTGGAGGCAGACAAGGCCAAATACGTCAAGAGCCAGCAGGTGGCTTTAAATAAGCAGCAGCCAGTGATTTCTTCCACCAGCAACAGCCAGAATGCTGCTCAACAGCCATCCAGAAAGATCCTTGCTAGACCCGTCAAGGCAGAGACACCACCCCTTAACATGGAGCATCTCTGCAAACTGATTAATGGAGTTAGTGATACCACCACCATCCCAGTAGTTTCTTCGCAAGTCAACGACACTAGTAAAGCCCAAGATGATGTAGACCAATCCAAGAACATCTCTGCAACACTGGAAGACACTTCTGTTGGGTCAACTACAATGAGTCAGGGAAAACCTGCAGTGGAAACTCCCACCATGACCGTGCGGAGAGTCGATGTCAGGCCGCAGTTGCCTCAAATGAGGATGCCTAGTAGACCACCAATCCAGAGCCGCTCACCGGCTCAACAAACCATCCCAATACAACTCCTGCGCATGCTCAGACCGTACACACAACCAAATCAGCAAACATTCGATTTCAAAAGACTCCATAATGTTACAAATGTCACCCGAGGACCTATTAAGCCACCAAACAGCCCTGCGCTAATCTCACCTTCTTCTAACTCTCCATCTCTACCTCCCTCTTCAAACTCTCCATCTCTACCTCCCTCCACAAAAACAAACACGGAACCATTATCGTCTCCCACTCCAATTACTCCACCCGCCGTTGCTTCATTACTTGCCAAAAATGACTCCCAGTCCCCTCCATCTCCAGCCTTCACTCGACACTCCTCCACAAGCTCCAGGAAGCGTCCGTCATTGACGCGCTCGAAATCTGACGTCAGCGACTGCTTTTCACGAGCGGGGGCAGAACTTGAACGCTTCTTCAATTATTGTGGTCTCGACCCGTCGGATATTGATGAACTTGCAAGACCAGGTTCCGACATTGTGTCTGTTTCTCGTCTTCGTAGCGCCAGTGCTCCAGCATCCGAGCGCACAGCTGAGGGTGAAGATGAGGATGAAGAAGCTGCAAAAGACGACCGTCCTGCTTACGGTGTTTCCGTCATTGAGAGAAACGCTCGAGTGATCAAGTGGCTTTATGGAATGCGTCAAGCCAAAGAGAGTCCCAAAGTGGCCAGTATGTAGCAAACGACAAGCAACTGATAGGGCTGGGAGGATAAATTGATGCGTTGCGAATAATGATTCTGCATCGATTCTTAATCTTTCTGATGGCATTACAACTCTCTCTTGAATGGATTCTGAGCTTAGTGTTTACCACCAGTTGGCGCTGTATGCTTTATAAACTCTCACATCCAGCCAATCCTCCATGCCATCTCATGTAACTAGTCGAGAGGGCCATCTGTTGTTAAATACTAGCCTAAAGAGTGCCACCTGCTGTTAAAGACTAGCCTAGAGAGCGCCACCTGCTTTCAAAATTTAGTCTAGAGCACCTTCTGCTGTTAAACACTAGCCTAGAGAGCCTTCTGGTGTTTAAAAGCTGTAGCGCAGAGCAGCATCTGCTGTTTAAAATATAGCAAAGATCACCATCTTTTGTTAAACTAGCCTAGAGCACCATCTGCTGTAACTAGCCTAGATCGCCATCTGCTATTTTAAAACCTAGTCTAGAGCGCCACCTGCTGTTAAACTAGCCTAGAGCACTATCTGCTGTAACTAGCCTAGAGCGCCACCTGCTGTTAAAAACTAGCCTAGAGCGCCACCTGCTGTTAAAAACTAGCCTGGAGCACCACCTGCTGTTAAAAGTATCCTATCCTGCTGTTAGAAACGAGCCTAGAGTGTCACCTGCTGTTAAAAACTAGCCTAGCCTGCTATTAAAAACTAGCCTAGAGCGCCATCTGCTGGTAAAAACTAGCCTAGAGCGCCACCTGCTGTTAAAAACTAGCCTAGCCTGCTGTTAGAAACTAGCCTAGAGTGCCACCTGCTGTTAAAACCTAGCCTAGAGCGCCACCTGCTGGTAAAACCTAGCCTAGAGCGCCATCTGCTGGTAAAAACTAGCCTAGAGCGCCACCTGCTGTTAAACTAGCCTTGAGCACCAACTGCTGTTAAAAACTAGCCCAGAGCGCCACGTGCTGTTAAAAACTAGCCTAGAGCGCCACGTGCTGTTAAAAACTAGCCTAGAGCGCCACGTGCTGTTAAAAACTAGCCTAGAGCGCCACCTGCTGTTAAAAACT